>NW_003852552.1:143323-162336 GCF_000181295.1 Otolemur garnettii
CAGTTTTTCTTCCTTTGTTCAGGAGCCTCTGAACAGGGTTGCTACCAGTCGGCCATCTTCCCAGAATTCAGTTTATGGTTCTTTTAACATATTAAGTCAAAACATTTTTTAAATTTATTTATTTATTTATTTTTGCAGTTTTTGGCCAGAGGTGGGTTTGAACCAGCCACCTCCAGCATATGGGGCCAGCACCCTACTCCTTTGAGCCACAGGCACCACCCTATTTTCTACTTTTTATTTAATAAATTCATTGATTTAAAATGTATATATATTTATCTAGATATAGATATAGATATATTCTCCTCTAAGTCTCTCTGGTCATATCCCAGAAATTTGATATGTATCATTCAGTTCTAAAGAAATTGTAATGCTGATTACTAGTTTATTCTAAACCCAAGATATATTACAATGCATAGTTTCAAACATTCAAGTATGGAGGGCTTTTGTTTATTTTCTCGTGTTATATTTTGTTATTGCTTTCTACTTTTACTGCATTGTGGTCACTTATTATTACGAGACCTATAAGATTTTAATATTTTAATTTGTTTAATTTTTTTCTTGAGGGTTAGTATATGGTCAGTCTTTGAGAACATTTAAATACTTAAAATATTGTATATAATTTTTGCAGGTACAAATACATGTGTGTTTGTATATGTGTCTGTAATACACATATATTCAACTATTTCTTAATTGTAAAATTCAAATCTATATTCTTTTACTTTTTCAATGTACATGGGTTATAAATTCAGTGAAATATGTTAAATTCTCACTATGATTGCATATTTGTCCATCTCTCCTTGAAATTGTAAATTTTTTTATATTTTTGAAACTACATAATTAGGCAATAAATGTTCATGACTGTTGTATATATAATGGATTGTTCTTTCAATATGAAATATTCTGTTTGTGACCTTCTGATACTTTTTGCTTTAAATTTCTGTTTTTCTGATGTTAATAATGTCATACCTACATTTCATACAAGTCTTTATTGAAACTAAAGACAGTCCCCAAAATATGATAGTTTGACTTACAATTTTTCGACTTCATGATGGCTCAAAAGTGATACAGATTCAGTAGAAACCACGCTTAGAGAATCCATACCATTCTTTTTTTCACATTCAGTACAGTATCCAATAAATTTCATGAAATATGCAACACTTTATTACAAAATAGGCTTTATATTAGATGATTTTGCCCAACTGTAGACTACTATGAATGTTCTGAGCATGTTTAAAGTAGGCTAGGCTAAGCCATGGTATTTGGTAAGTTAGGTGTATTAAATAAATTTTTAACTTATATTTTCAATTTACAATGGTTTACTGGGACATAACTCCAACAAACCCATTGTAAGTCATGGAGCATATGTAAACAAATAAGCATGAGTGCGTGGGAGAAATGGTGGCAGAATGGGTGGTAGGGTAAATTTGGCCTGTGAGCTATAGCTTGATGATGCCTACTTCAGATAATAGTAGAATAATCTAATCTTACTTACCACAATCTTGACTAAGTACTGTATTTTATCAAAGCCAAATATACTGATTACTGTGTGTTTCAAATAGACAGCAGTTTTCACAACTTTCCAATTATCTAACAGGCATTAAACTTTTTAAAACATCTGGGAATAAAGTACCAGATATTTTAAAGGTATAAACTCCACAAAGAGAAAGGAAATGACCGTGAAGCTGGACAAGGAGTTAGAGACAAAGGCAAATAGTGAACATCACCTACTCAACGTGAGACTGAACTACCTAAGTAGCACTTTATTAGGACAGATAAGAAGTTACATATATTTGCCTTCTAGTCACTGAAGAGCCACTTTTCAAAACCCCTGGCTTGCATTATTGTCTGCAATACAATAGTAATGTCATAAAGAAAAACTAAAAATATTGAGAAGAACTTATTTTTTCACAGATATTTGCCCCTAACACTCTTTGACTATATTTATCTTAATAATATTTTTTCTGATGTTTACATTCTTATAAGGGCAAAAATTAGGAAACATCAAAAGAATTGTGGAAATATGGATACTCTGTAATCTGTATTAATTTTTTTCTCTATTTCCACAGAAAGCCCTTGAATTGCTCTTAATATTCTCTTGAAACACAAATGTAAAATAAATTTCCCAGGAAGATTCACTAAGAAAGGAGAAACAATAAAACAAAAGCAGAATATTTGTGACCACCATTTTGAAAACATTTGATCAGGGAAACTTAAATGTAAACCTGGTGCCAGAGTTGCAAAATTGAATGGGTATCAGGAATGTCCTGTCCTTTCTAGGTATGAAGAAAAGGTCAGACTTATTTGATCAGTTATTTTTAGAAAAATGATTTTATAAAAGTATTTTTCCTTTTCTCTAATTTGGCTTACAAGAACTAAAGAATTATTTTGCTCTTATTCTCAACTGTGAATTTTCAAAGGAGTTGTTTATCAGAATGCCACTTTGAGCAGTATTTGAAGAAAAGTTTGAAAGTATATTAATTATAGAGTACTACGGCTGCCTCTAAATTTCCAAGTAAGTAAGCATTGCGTCACTGATTTGGGGTGGCATTTTTTCCTTCTGGAATACTTTAAAAAATGCAAATGTATGAACAGAAAATTCTCACATCAAAGAGAAATAGAACTTTTTTGAAAGACAGCCTTTGAATGCAATCTTATTCAAAAAGAAGCCTATTTAGAGAAAAATGGAATCCAAAAATGTCAACATCTGTATTCTTCCTGAGAATTTGTTTTCTTGTTGACAACAGCACTGATAAGCTAAGAATACTTTTAAAAACAAACATGCTTCATTTTATTTAGTTATAGAAAAAATAATATACATTTTATGGTGCCCACACCTTTATAATTTTATGAAAAAATAATACATTTCTGATATGAGCAATTGTTTAAACCCACATATTGTGGTTTGGAAGACTAAATTTCATTTTGAAAAACAAATCATAAGATGTATATATGTGTGCATGTGTGTGTGTTTCCAAAGTATCTACTCAAACCTGAAAGAATGATTTCATTCCTCCAATTTTGATCAATTTTAAAAGTTGGAATATAATAGAAAAAATGTTCTAACATTATATAATTTATTTTACTTTTCTATTTTTATATAAGATTATTATAAATACCTTTGATTTAAAGGAAAATAGTCTTTCTCATTGGTAACACAAAAGATATTGAATATGTTTAATAATAGTTTAAATAAAAGTATTGTGGATAATAGTACTTGCATTTCTACAAACTAAAAAAAGATGAATGCCACTATCACTGTTAGTTAAATAAGGATGATACAGAAATTGCAAGGAGGATGTTATTCTTTTAGGGATTTCTGGTAGCTGTTTTTAATAATACATGCAGTTTTGCTTCAGGGGGTTATACCAATAAGGAGAAATGAGAAAAATGGTAATGTAAACCCTCCCCTCAAAGTGCATGTATTATTTAAAACATTTTTTGTTTTGTAATTTTGTCCACAATTCTCATAAACAGTTTTATCATTTATTCCAGAACAATATAATCACGAGTTAATATACAGTTTCTATATGGACCTTAATGATGCTATTTTGACTAAAATATCTTTGGTCTATAGAATTCATTTTCTTCCAAAAACATTTTTTATCGTATCTTCTCAATTAAAATTTGCCCTCCCATTGAATAAGCACTACAGATGGCCATTTAATCTAAACGTTCACATTGAGTAATTCACAATGTAGGTGCCATATACTCCAATTTTTCTGACAGATCTTTGGTTTTATAATTTGAATGTATACTCTATATTCAACATCAAACTTGTAAGAGTAAAATGACTTGCTAGAAATTAATTAATGCTGCTCCACTTACAACCAAATCAAGAAAAAAAATTGAATGTAATAACTGTTGTTTATCATTGAGAAGATCTTAAAAATATACTCAAAGAAAAGAAAATAGTTGTTTTTCTACTTTGGTTTTAAAAATTATGTTGACACGGTACATTTATTTTTTACTTTACTTGGCCTTCTTGTTTCTAATGTGATGATCTACGAGGCATGAGTGAAATGGTTCATAGATCTTTACAGTTTCAATAATTAAAACAGAATAATTTCTAATGATCAGATCTCAGGATAATGTAATAAAGATGATAAAGAAAGGCTAACATTAAAAATGGTTTTCTTTTTCTTGTAACAACATACTCGTGCATGTATCAATAAATATTAAGATCTGAAAAATGTACATTTTGCTCTCTAATTCTCTCCATGTTGAGAATCAGACTGGTTAGGAGAGGCCAAACAGGAAAAAGCAAAGGTGAAATAGCAGGATATGGAAAATAAGATCCAAATGACAAAACGTTATTAGGATTTGGTTAACAGTAAGCACATGGGATCATGAACCAACCCAGAGAAGTATCTGAAATGTGGAAATCAGGCTAGCATGAAAAACAAATAATTCAGGCAGTCACGGTCTTTGTGGTATAATTGATTAGAGTGTTCAGCTATTAACCAAAAGAATTCAGGAAGATAACAGCATTAAAAAAATTCTTGTTTAGGTATTTTGGACGCAGTTGTAAAGCACTAAGTTCATTGGCAGGAGACTTAGGCACTGGGACACTCGTATTCTGGGCAATAAACCCAATGATTGGGAATACCAAAGTAGGGTTTATGAACAGAAACATCAAAGTTAGTAGACAAGAAGATTCATGAGTCCCGTTATTCCCCACCTCTTCCACATTTAGCCACCAGCCCTACTCACACATGCATACACATGCACAACAACCTCTGTAGTAATATGGAGTCTGAAGTGTGGCAGATCTTGGAAATGTGTGAGATGATAAAAAGTAAGAATCATACACTACGAAAATTATTAGGTATTCTTTTCCTCCAGCTGGAGAATGAGAGACTCAGAAAGTTACACAATTTTTTAATGTCTCTGAGGCTATTTTGTCCCATAAAACAAAACTTTTGAGACTATTAAATATGGGATAACAAGTTAAGTCTCCTAATCATGAAGTGCTTCCAATTTGCAGCTTCTCCTTTTGTAAAACCAGACCTAATCTTCCTACCAAGAAGTACTGTAGGCTCCTAATATATGTCCAGGAATCCTGAAAAATCATTTTTAGTACCATTTACTTCCTTTTTAGTTGCACCACCACATTTGGGGAGGAAGAATTTTCTAGGAGGAGTAAGGTTTGTCTCACCTCTGGAGTATTATAGCAGGCAGAATAATGACTAGAGAAACACAAAGTTGCATGCTAAGTTAACTCTCTCTGCTAAGTTAACTCTCTCTTATTATAACATATAAGTCATTATATACAATGGATTTTCAAGGTCATTTATGATTAATAGAATCATAATTCTTAAGTCTGTGTAGCATAACACATTCTTTTTTGTGTGGACTATAAAGCTAATCTGTACTATATTAACCCCAAATCCAGAAGCTCTCTAATTAATTATGATTTTTGGTTACTGTGATTTTGAAGACAGAATCGTATTACCACATTCTTATTCTCACTCTCTGCTATTAGAAATCACTCCTAGATCAACCTATAATGTAACTGCCATTGTATTCTTCTCAAACAGAATGCAACCAATAATGGTAAATTTATGTTCAGTCATTTTTATCCAGAGAGCCAAAAAGCTTTTCAGTGGAATAAAAAAGGGTGGGCTGGTATTCATGACAATATGATAAGGTATTTTGGCATCCCTGGAGTGTAACTTTGGCTGATATACAAATGTCAGGACAACACATCTTTATGGTGTGTGCTAATGGAAGGAAGGTGATGAATGCCCTTGAGCAGTGTAAGGAGAAGCAGCAGCAGAGTCTAGGGACAGATAGTGCTGCTTTGAAATGTCAAAGGGCAAGTGTTTTCTGCATATTGAGTTAGAGTAATGCAGAGGTAATGTTTGAGATTATTGTGTTGAGTTAGATATTTTGATGCTGGATTTGAATCAAAATCATCTCATCTCTTAAGCAGGCTTATTGACAAATGAGATGGCTGGATTTGAAAAGGCCTGACATCTTTTGGTGTATGCTCAGGAAAACAATGTACTGGCTCTGTGGCTCATGAATATATTTGAAATGAATACAGGCACTTTTTCATTGTCTTCATTTTCTGTGACAATTAGAGTGTGATTCAAAGTGACATAACAAAAATTCATTATAACCAAAAGTGGTTATTAGATTGTGGTTTAACAATGAGATTAAATATAAAAGAAAATATGGATAGAACATCCACAGACATTCTCTTGGCTTTTGCTTTACTGATCATCTTTGTGGTACATGGGTTTGGTTTCAAAGAAACAACAAGAAGCGTTTCTGGTTTTTTTTTTTTTTTTTGATCTCTTCATTATTTTGATGTCATTTGTGATAACCAATGTTTTAAATTGTTTGAGACATTGTTTAGCCATGTTAGGTTTTTGAGACTTCCAGATTTAAATGAGTTCATATAAATTGGTTGCTGATTTAATTTAACATAGAAAAGAACTCTTAATTTCTTATCTGTGTGGTAGCATCTGAAAAGGGCACAAGATTCTATATCGTAGTTTATTTGATCCCATTTTAAGTCAAGCTTCTTCACTGTCAAACTCTGAATTGATAAGTACACCAGTGGAGATGTATTTAATTTCATAAACTGTATGTCTGTACATTTAATAACTTGTTATTTTTATTCCACTATTCATTGAGACATTTTCACTGATGTTTACAGTTTTCAGAAACAGGTAGCAAGGAAGACATCATCTACTGCATGAAAATATCACATTGAGAAGGAAACTGATGTGCTGTTTTCAGGTTTTCCTCCTGTCTCATATCTCTGACTAAAGATTTTTACCTACAAAAAAAAGTAATCATTTGCACTTATTGTATGTATATAAATATTATTTGGAATGTTTGCAAAGATATTTGATCTTGGAATAAACTGATGTCTTTAGAAATAAGTGGTTAGCTAATATATTTTGATGTATAATACATTTGTATACCACTTTAAAATTTTGGCACAATTTAAAAAATATTTTATGGACTGCTATGTGAAACAATCCTATAAGATAGTCAATAAAAGTATCATTGGCTCCATTTTTTTGATATATAAGGTAACTAAACTTCAAAGGAAATAATCGGTTTATGGTCATTCAACTAGAAAGTGAGGAAAGCTGGCTAAGAACATTGGTCTTCTAAGACAAGTGTTCATTATCCCTTACAACGTAACTTCATTTTGTGCACAATGGATATATGTATAATCTTCATGCATCATTATGATGGGTAAAGATATGTATTTAGCCTGATATTCAGAGAAAAAAATAATAAACACAATATAAGTTCTTTAGACAATGAAGATACTCAATAAATGCTTGCTGAATTTTAAAAAACTTAATTAATATAAAGGACATTTCTGTTATCTAGAAGTCTAAACAGGAGACACATAAGAACAGCAGTCCCTAAACTTTGGGGCACCAGGGACTGGTTTCATGGAAGACAATTTTTCCATGTACTGGAGTGCAGGTTAAGGGATGGTTTAGGGATCATTAAAGCACATTCCATATTTACCTCAGATCATCAGGCACTAGATTCTCATAGTGTACAACTTAGATACCTCACATGCATGGTTTACTAGTAGAGTTTACACTCCTATAAGAATCTAATGTCACAACTTATCTGACAGGAGGCAGAGCTTGGAGGAAGAGCTCCAATAATGAAAAGAGCAAAGAAGAGTGGCTATAAATACAGATGAAGCTTCACTCACCCACCACTCACCTCCTCCTGTGTGATCTGTTTTCTAACAGTCAATAAATCGGTACCAGTCCACAGTACAGGGGTTGGGGACTGCAAAATGAGAACATGTGTTGAACATTTACCAAATGCTAAGCACTGTAAGGTACTTCACATGTATTCTCAGATGATCTAGGTACTTTGAAACAATTCTAGTTCATTTTAAAGGTCAAAAATGTTTTAAATGATATGATAATATAATAAGAAAAGAAAAAAGAACAACATAATCTATCTTTAAACAGAGCCCACAAAACAAATAAGTAAATAAATCAGAAATACATATGATGTAATACCAAACCATAGAAAGATGAGGTGTGGGGAAGCAAAAGAGCTGACCATTCAGCAGCCTAACTAGTAAGAAGTCAAAAAAACAAAGATCAAAGAAGCTGCCTTAGGTTCATATGCTGTTGACTGACCAAATAATACAGAGGAATTTTTAAATATAACTAATATGTAATCCATATTTACCCTTCAGCAATTTGATAAGGACTAGGGCATTAGACTGTAAAAAATAATATTGAAGAAGGTAGAAGAATCTCATAGCCTGGGGATTTGTAAAGATGTGGTACTTTTCCATCTGGCTTTATAATTCCACAGTAGTGTTTCTAACATTTCCTGTAACTACCATAAGAATTCTTGTTATCTTCCTATCATGATTACCCTGTACCATTCCTCTAACCCTCTCCTACATTGCCCTAGATAGGCCTTTTCATCCTCTAATACAAGACTAACAAATCCAGCCAGACTTCATCTCCTTTTTAAAATACATTAGAAATGAAACACTTCTTTTATTAACATTAGTTGTTCTTATTTAACCACAAACATAGGAGACAGAATATATGCATGTTTGCTTATTACAGTCATCCTCATCAAGAAAAGCACAGGATAATGACCACAATAGGTTAAAAAATTAGAAAATTAATTAATTGTACTTTTGTAAACAGATGTATTCTCAAAGTTAATGATTTATTTAATTAAAATCATTTTCACTTAATTGAGTGGATATCAGGTAGATTTAATAAGCCTAGTTTTCTAGTGAGAAGTGAAAACTTCAAAAAGAAAAGTAAAAGATTTATAATTTCATATGACTGTAAAATAGTCCATATTCATTCTAGAAAATTTGGAAAATAATACAATGTATGAAAATTAGTATATATATGTCTGTAATTTCACCCTTCTGAAACAAATATTGGTGGTGGAGGTGGAGTAAGATGGCTGGATAGAAAACTCCAGTAATTGTCCCTCTGCATGAACATCAAAGTCAACAACTATCCACATAGTAATGCACCTTCAGAAGAAGCAAAAAAACAATGCGAGCAATCATACTACTTGATTTAACGTTATATCAGGGAAAAAGGCATTGAAGAGGGCAGAAGAGTCTAATATTGCCTGTGCTACCCCTCCCCATGTCCCAGCAGTGTCACCAGCACTCCTGGTGGAGATAGAATCTGTGTGTCCAGTTGAGGGAGAGTGAAGTGATTATGGAAATTTACTTTGAAACCTAGGGCTTCTCTGGCATAGGGCAACACACCAAAGAGCAGAATTCTGCCAGTGCCCATGGAGGGAAAATTTAGACAAGCCTTCCTAGAAAGAAATTTTTCACCCTAAAACTGAAACTTCAGCTAGCCAACCACCAGCAGACAAAATCAGCCTGAGATCTACACTAAATTTATAAGGCAGTCAGGTCATGAAGGCTGCAGTCCTGTAAACGTCTTTTGGCTGTGCTGCCTTAGAGACACTGGTCTTGGGTGTATGTGATCCAGTTGAACAGCAGGAGCAACTGAGCCAGTGCGTGTGTCACTCCTTCACCAACTCCAGGCAGTGGGACTCATGGAGAGTCTTGTTCCATCTGGGGAAAAGAAAGGCAAAAGATCAGAGGACTTTATTTTGCAATGTGGGTACCAGCTCAGACACAGTAAAATAAGATACTAAGTAGATTTCTGAAGCCCTTGAGTTTAGACATGGTTCCTAGAAGGCATTTCTGGATTTGCTGGGCCAGAAGGAAACATGCTGCCCTGAAGGGAAGAAACCAGTCCTGGCAGAATTCACCAACCAGTGACTAAAAAGCCCTTGGACTGTGAATAAACACCACAGGTAGCCAGGCAACAGTCACCACAACCATTGGGTAAGACTGTACTGACTTCAGGTATTACCTGGCACTGATGGCCATGAGGGAGTGCCCATATCACTCCCTTGCAATTCCAGCAGCCCAGCACAGAGAGTGAGATAAGAGAGGGTGAGAGACTTTGCCTGGTAATCGAAGTAATTCTCCTACACTTTACCCAAACTACCAAGGCAATACCACCAGGAGTCTGTAAGAGTCATAGCATTACTGAGCTTGGAGAAGCACAACTACTGATATGGCTATAGTGACCAGAAACTTAGACCACAACACTCAGTTCCATATGAGTATCTGGAAACATTTCTCAAGAGGATGGTTAAAATAAGCCCAGACTATGAAGATTAAAATAAATACCTAACTCTTCAATGTCCAGATGTTGATGAATACCCAGAAGAATAAAGAACATCAAAGAAGACAAGACCTCACCACACCAACTAAATAAGGTACCAGTGACCATTCCCAGAGTGATAAAGATAGATGAAATTTCTGGGAAAAAAATTTCAAAATAGCTATTCTGAAGAAGTCCAATGAACTTCGAGACAACACAGAAAAGGAATTCAAAGAAATTTACAAAGAGATTCAAATAACAAAAAAAAAAAAAAGCAGACATTTTAGAGCTTAAAAATTCAGCTGACACACTGAAAATTGTATCAAGGTCTCCCAATTGCAGAATTAATTAAGTAAAAGGAAGTAGTGAGCTTGAAGACAGAAAAGGAAAAAAGTATAAATGAAAAGGAAGCATGCCTATAAGATCTAGAATATAGCCTCAAAAGAGAAGGCCAATTATTTAAAAGGAAGTAGAAAGAAAATTGCAGTAGAAAGTTTTTTCAAAGAAACATTATAATAACAGAGAACTTTCCAAGACTAGAGAAATATAACAATATTCAGGTTCAAAAAGGTCATAGAACACCAAGCAGATTTAACTCAAACAAGACTACCTCAAGGCATTTAAAAATCAAGCTCCCAAAAGTCACAGATAATGAAAAGATACTATGGGAAGGAAGAAAAAATAAAATAATGGCATATAAAGAACTCCAACACAAATGGCAGCAGATTTATATGTGAAAATGTTACAGGCCAGGAGAGAGTGGCATGATATATTCAAATGCTGAAGGAAAAAAATCTAAACCTAGGAACATACCCTTCAAACATAAAGGAGAAATAAAGACTTTCCCAGACAAACAAAAGCTGAGGGATTTCATTATCACCAAACCTGTCCTACAGGAAATGCTAAAAGGAGGTCTTCAATATGAAAGAAAAGGATGTTAATAAACAATAAGAAATAATCTGAAGGTATACAACTAACTGGTAACAGTAAGTACATCCATATAGAATGCCCTATTGCTATAATCATTGAGTACAAAATACTTAATCTCAAGAACAAAGACTAAAAGCAAACATACTGAAAATATTTATAACTAAGTTTTCGAAAGATAGTACAAAAAGATATATATGGAAACAATAAAAACTTAAAAAGTAGGGGGGATGGAGTTAAAGAATAGAATTTTTATAAAATTCCCTTTGCTTTTTCATTTGTTTATAAACAGAGTTGTCATATATTTAGAATAATTGGTTATGAAATCTTTTTTGTAAGAATCACAGAAACCTGAAATCAAAAAAACTCACATGAAAAATAAAAACCAAGAAGTTAAAATACTCTACCAAAGAAAATTACTTTTAATGAAGGAAGGAGAGAAAGAAGAAAGAGCAGACCACCAAACAATCAGAAATCAAATAACAACATGACAGTAGTAAGTCCTTACTTGTCAATAATAACATTCAATGTGAATATGCTAAACTCTGCAATCAGAAGGCATATAGAGGCTGAGTGGATTTAAAAAAAAAAAAAAAAAAAAAAAAGAGCCAGTCACACATTATCTGCAAGAAACACATTTCACCCATAAAGACACATAAGACTGAAAATAAAGGGTTGGAAAAGGATATTCCATGTGAATAGAAATCAAAAAAGGGCAGAAGTAGGTATACTTCTTTTAGATTAAATAAATGTCAAGACAAAAGCCATAAAAATAGACAAAGAAGGTCATTATATAAGATAAAGGGGCCAATTCAGCAAGAGAATATAACAATTCTAAATATATATGCACCCAATGCTGAGCCATCTACTGGTAAATATATAAGTTGAATATAACCAGAGCTAAGTAGAGAGATAGCCTCCAATACAATAAACATTGGAGACCACCACACTCTACTTTCATCATTTTTTTTTTTTTTTGAGACAAAGTCTATGTTGCCCTTGGTAGAGTGCTGTGGCATTGCAGCTCACAGTAACCTCAAATTCTTGGGCTTAAGTGATTCTCTTGCCTCAGTCTCTCAAGTAGCTGGGACCACAGGTGCCCACCACAACACCTAGCTATTTTTTGTTGTAGTTGCCATTCTTCTTTGGCAGGCCTGAGCTGGGTTTGAACCCACCAGCCCTGGTGTATGTGGCAGGTGCTTTAGCTGCTCAGTTATTGGTGCTGAGCCTCACTTTCATCATTGACAGATCATCCAGACAGATAATCAACAAGGAAACATTAGACTTAATCTGCACTATAGACCAAATGGACCTAATAGCTATTTACAGAACATTTCTTCCATCATCTACAGAATACACATTCTTCTCCAGAGCTCATGGATCATTCCTGAAAATAGACCATACTTTAGGCCACAAAAGAAGTCTCAAAAATTTTCAAAATTGTTGAATTCATACCAAATATTTTCTCTAAACACATTGGAATAAAATTAAAAATGAATAACAAGAAGAATATTAGAGAATATACAAACACATGGAAATTAAATAATCTGCTCCTGAATGATCAGTGGGTCAATGAAAAGATTAAGAAGGAACTTTAAAATTTTTTCAAAACAAATAAAAATGAAAACACAACATATCAAAACCTATGCAGAAAAAGCAGTAATAACAGGAAATTTTATATCCATAATTGCCTACATAAAAATGAAGAAAAGCATCAAATAAACAACATAATGCTACATCTCAAACAATTAGAAAAACAAGAGCAAATCTAACCCAAAATTAGTAGAAGAAAAGAAATAGTAAACATCAGACCAGACCAGAAATAAATGTAATTTAAATGAAAAAATACAAAAGATCAATGAAATAAAAAGTTGGATTTTTGAAAAGATACACAAATTTGACACATCTTTAGCCAGGCTAAGAAAAAAAAAAGAGAGAAGACCCAAATGAATAAAATAAGAGATGAAAAAAGGAAGCAACATAATGGATATTGCAGAAATGCAAAGGATTGTTAGAGACTACCATAAGCAACTATATGCCAATAAATTTGATAACCTAGAAGAAATGGATAAATTCCTAGACCTGTGTGACCTACCAATATTGCACCAGGAAGAAAATCAAAACCTTATAAGCCAATAACAAGTAATGAAATAGACACAGTAACAAAAAAAGTCTCCCGTCCAAGAAAAGCCTAGGACATGCTGAATATTACTAAGTATTCAGAGAAATAATGGTGAGCTATGGCTCCAGTACTAGACTGAACAAAGTAGGGCAAGTCAATGCTAGTAGCATTCCATTCTTTCCTCACCCTAGAGGTCAGTGATATCCATCTGGGAGCTGAACCTCCATACACACCCAGCAGCAGCAAAACTGAACAAGGCAGTGTGAAGCAGAGTTACATGATACTCCACCAGCTCCCCAATTGTCAGTGGGATCTAATGTGAAAACAAGTTTCTACCTCTACCTTGAATCAACAAGATGAAGGAGAAACAATCATGGGAGACTGACTTGGTCACACTCTACTCTTCCCTTTCTCTGGTGTCAGAGGGTGCTCACAGGGAACTGAGCCTCCACCTCATTTGTATCAAGTCATTGGAGGTTATGAGAGGTATGGCTAATTGGCACAGTTTCTTCCCATTCCCTTCCCCCGGTGTCATAGACCAGAAGAGAGCTGGGATTCCGTTACCCAACCTATACCAACAAAACAGTGTGACTCTGCTTTCCCACTCCCTGATGTTAGTGTGGTCCAGCGGGAATCTGATCTTTTTCCACATGGAGGCAGTAAGGTGGATGAGTCAGTGCTACACCTTCACTGGGAAGGCATTCTCAGAGGAGCCTAGGGGAAATTGAATTTTCACCTCTTCCATCTATCACAATGAGGCAATGCAAGTCAGCGCCCCATTATTGCCAGGTGATGACGGTCCAAGAATGAAGTTGAATATACATATACAAACAGCCCTCACACCAGACCTCAAAAGGAGGACTGCATGCTAAAAGACAGAAAAATAGATAAGAAAAAAAGACTTGGATTTTGGGAAGATGGCAAATGCTCCTGATCAGAGGAAGAAAAACTGGATGGACTCAAACTCTATGAAGCAAAAGTTGAAGAGCTGAGGCAAGAAAGAAGTTCAGCAAGCTGTGACTCCAAGGAAGAACACTGAAGAAAACAAATTACAGTTCTAATAAACAAATAGTGGAAAATAAACATGGTTCAAACCCAACAGAAGAACTTTGGCTACATGAATAATTAGAGTAGATTAACCCCCCCTCCCAAGAAATGACAAAGGAGATACACTGAAGATGCCATGCATAGACAAATGGCTGTAATGTCAGAAATCGAATTCAGAATATGGATAGCCAATAAGATAAATAGAATGAAGGAAATGATAGAAATTGAATTCCAAAGAGTAATTCTAAAGTTGTCTCAAGAAATTAATGAATTCAAAGACAAAGTTGCCAAAGATACGGACATAATGAAAAAGAGATAGCAGAGTTCAAGGAAACAAAAAAGTTAGTTGAGGAGCTTTAAAATACAGTAAAATCCCTCAGTAATAGATTTGACTACATGGAAGAAAGGATCTCTGAAACTGAAGACAATGCTTTTGAATTTTCCCAAACATTCAAAGAGGCAGACAAATGGGAGCAAAAACTGATCATTCTCTGAGAGAGATGTGGGATCACTCCAAAAGATCAAACATTCATCTTATAGGGAATTCCCAAAGGAAAGAGGATGGTCCTAAAGGTACAGATGCTCTACTCCAAGAGATTTTGGAGGAGAATTTCCCAAGCATTGCAAGAGATACAGAACTTCAGATAGTAGACAGTTCAGAACCCCAGCAAGACTAAATCTAAGTAAAGCATCTCTTAGACACACTGTGATTAAGTTTGCCAAAGTTAAGACAAAGGAGAAAATTCTGCAAGCAGCCAGATGTAAGAAAAGCCTACAAAGGGAGAAATATCAGAATGACTGCAGATGTCTCAGCTGAAACATTTCAAGTCAAAAGAGGATGGTCATCAAACTTCAATCTCCTAAAACAAAATAACTTCCAGCCCAGGATCCTGTATCCAGCTAAACTGCATTTCATTTGTCATGAAGAAATCAAGTATTTCAATAACATACACTTGTTGAAGAAATTTGCCATAACTAAACCAGCTCTCCAGGATATTCTCAGACCCATCCTCTACAATGACCAGCACAATACTCTACCTCCAAAGTAATCTCACCCAGAAATTTTTGAACAAAACCCAGCTTCCAAAGTGGTGAAAGGATTAAAAATATCCATTTGACATCCAAAAATCACAATCTGGCTTATCAATTCTCTCAATTAATGTGAATAGTTTAAACTGTCCTCTAAAGAAGCACAGGCTGGCTGACTCAATATATAAACTCAGACCAGATATCTACTGTATACAAGAATCTCATCTTACCATAAAAGATAAAAATAGGCAGGTGGAGCCAAGATGGTGGACTGCAGCCAGCTTTTTACAGAAGCTCCCATCCAGAAGGAGGCATAAAGGACAGAAGTTTAGCAAAGGAGCTGATGGTTTGGAGCTGAGCTGAGAGAAAAGATTGAAGAGTGCACTTCAACCTTCCTGAGGCAAGCTGCGACCCCAAAAAATACAACCAAAAGGTACAAAATCCACCACCAAGTGGACAGGAGGCCCCGCCCCCACAACAAGGGCTCAAAGTTTACTCCATGCAAATAAGCAAGCAGAGTTCAAACTTTCTCCCACTCTACCCCACAGGAGAGACGCCCTAAAAACTGGACCTCCTACCCTGCTAGCATGCCATGGCACTGTCCTGCCAGGCATAAAACTGTAAAACTGTATAAAACTGTATATATTCCCCACTTGCAACATTGAACTCTGAGGAATTTCCACCCACCCACTCTGAGGTCTGGAGTTTTGTTACCTATAGAGTCCAGATTCTTGGGCATCACCTTGAGAGAATTGGAGGGGGAAAGGGCTAGTGCCGCTCTGTGCTGACTGTGGCACAGGAGTCAGAAGAAGAAAGTTGGCTCGAAGGAAGCCAATACACCAACAGTGGCATCCTGAGCTACAAACTGATGCCATTCCAGCCCCATCTCTCTGGGCAATCAGAGGTTCCAGACAGCAGCCACAGGAAGAATGCTGATAACTTTCATAAGTAAAGAGACCATTAGCACCAGCCCTCAGGGTGATACAGCTGAGACAAAGGCAGGAGTCGGGCAGAAGCTGGAATTGACACCTGAGTGTAAACTGCTATTTGTCTGCTGCTCAGAGCTGAATGCAGGCTCTGACTTGCAGAGGAGTCTAGCCAGACAGAAGCCTAATTCAAACACGCAAGGGCCCCCTGCTGAACTCAGATTTCTGGCTAATTTTGCCAGTCATAAACCCTGGGAGCAGTTGCCCACTGGAGTGAATAGGGTCACAGACCTGGGGGATTATGAGTGACTGGGTACAAGGTGGGGAAGGAGGTATTAACCTTCCCAGACTATCCCATTTGCAGGGTAGGTCCCTTTGCCAACACAGAGCACTGGACCAAGTTATATCTGAGCAGCAAGCGGGCCCCTCTTATCTAGCTGCCAGAGACATTTGAACTCTTCCACCTGAAACTTGTGCTGACTGGGACAACTGATTTGGACCCCTTAAACCTGGCAGACCACCCAGGGACTATTCAAAAGGGCACCCTGGGTGTATGGTCCAGGGAAGGTTTGATTTTCCTTGCCCAATTGTTGTTTGTGGGGGCGGGGAGACCTAATTGCTGGTATCTCTCCACAGCACAGACTTCAACCAAGAGTAACTGAATCACTAGGGTAGGACAGAGATCAGCTGAAAATAAGACAGAGCCACTTAGCCCCACCACACCAAGCAGGTCCTAAGTATCTCAGGCCATAACACCATATGGGTCCTTGACAAACTTCAAGGGGAAAAGTCAAACGGTGTAAAATAATCATGGGGTGGAATCAGCAGAAAAGCTCTGGTAATATGAATAACCAGAGTAGATCAACCCCCCCAAGAAAGGATGTGGCTGGCAATATGAATAACCAGAGTAGGTCAATCCCCCCAAGAAAGGATGTGGCAGACGAAACTGAAGATCCCCTTTATAAACAAATGTCTAAGATGTCAGAAATTGAATTCAGAATTTGGATTGCAAATAAGATAAACAGAATAGAGGCAAAGATAGAAGTAGAAATTCAAGTAGCATTCCAAATGTTCACTCAAGAATTCAATGAAATCAAAGACAAAACCATCAAAGATTTTGAAACATTAAGACAAGAGATTGCAGCCCTCAAAGATCTGAAAAATACAGTAGAATCTCTTGGTAACAGAGTGCAGGAGGCAGAAGAAAGGATCTCAGAGGTAGAAGACAAAGCTTATGAATATGTCCAAAAGTCCAAAGAGAATCAGAAACGGAAAGCAAAAACGTATCATTCTCTCAGAGAGCTATGGAATAATTCGAAGAAAAGAAAACTAATATTCACCTTATAGGAATCACCGAAGGTGACAAAGTTGCTTCACAAAACACAGAAGCTCTTCTTTATGAAATTACGGAGAAGAACTTTCCAGATATGTCAATAGATCCTGAAATTCAGATTTCAGACAGCTTCAGAACCCCAGCATGACTCAACTCGAATAAGACATCCCCCAACACATCATAATTAACTTCACTAAAGTTAATATGAAAGAAAAAATCTTGAAAGTATCAAGACGTAAGAAAACTATAACCTACAAGGGAAGAATATTAGAATAACTGCAGTTCTCTCTGCCAAAACCTTTCAGGCAAGAAGAGGGTGGTCATCAACATTTAATCTCTTAAAACAAAATAACTTTCAGCCCAGGATTCTATATCCAGCTAAACTGAGTTTCATTTAGGAAGAAGAAATTAAATACTTTAATGACATCCATGCGTTGAAGAAATTTGCCATAACTAAACCAGCTCTCCAGGATATTCTCAGACCTATTCTACATAATGACCACTGCAATCCTCCACCACAAAGGTAAACTAACTCAGAAACTATTGATCAAATTCCAACTTCTACACTGGCAAAAGGATTAAAAACGTCCACTGTACTTTCGAACAATTTGATACCTAACATTTTATCAGGCTTATAATAATTTCAATCAATGTGAATGGCTTAAGTGTCCCCTAAGGAGACACAGATTGGCTGATTGGATACAGAAACTCAGACCAGACATCTGTTGTATACCAGAATCTCATCTTACCTTAAAAGACAAATATAGACTCAGGGTGAAGGGATGGTCATCTATATTCCAGGGTAATGGAAAGCCGAAAAAAGCAGGCGTTGCAATTTTATTCACAGATAGAATAGGTTTTAAACCAACAAAAGTGATCAAATAAAGATGGGTACTTTATATTTGTTAAGGGCAATACTCAATATGATAAGACCTCAATTATCAATATCTATGCACCCAACCAGAAAGCACCTCAATTTATAAAAGAGACTCTAACTGGCATGAGCAACTTGATCTCTCCCAGCTTCATCATAGTCGGAGATTTTAACACTCCATTGGCAGTGTTGGATAGATCCTCCAATAAGAAGCTTAGCAAAGAAATCTTAGATTTAAATTGAACTATTCACCTTCTGGACTTATCAGACATCTACAGAACATTTCATCCTAATAAAACTGAATACACATTTTTCTCATCAGTACATGGGACATACTCCAAAATTGATCACATTCTAGCCCACAAATCTAACCTCAGCAAATTTAAAGGAATAGAAATTATTCCATACGTCTTCTCAGACCATCATGTAATAAAAGTTGAACTCAGCAACAACAGGAATGTGCAGTCTTGTACAAAAACATGGAAGCTAAACAACCTTATGCTGAATGATAGATGGGTCAAAGACGAGATCAAGAAGGAAATTACCAAATTTTTAGAACATAATGATAATGAAGATACGAGTT
>NW_003852552.1:169513-195521 GCF_000181295.1 Otolemur garnettii
TGAGGAAGGGAGGGTGATTGGTGGGGTCACCTCTATGGTTTATCTTACAAGGGTACAAGTGAATCTTTCTAAAAGCAGAGTATGAATGTCTTAACTTAATGACTAAGAGAATGACATGAAAGTTATTTTAACCAGTTGGATGAGAGTATTTCAAAATGTATATGAAAACAGCACACTGTACCCCATGGTTGCATTAATGTACATAGCTATGCTATAAGAAATTTTAAACATAAATAAATAAATAAAAATAAAATAAAGTAATAGGAAAAAAACAGATAAACAACAACAAAAATTAAGCTTAGAATGTCTGTAATGAGTAATTAAAATATCCATTTGTGCAGAGAAGACACAAGACATGATGTAAGATAAGCTATAAGACACAAGACAAGATATAAGAATGACATGCATTTCTAAGCATTTATTTCATCAAATAACTTATGCTTAAAAAGCCTATGTAAAATCAAAACTTTAAAAGTATTAAGGCAAAAGATGACTGGTCTGAGTACAAGAGCTCTAAGAAACAGGATGAAATGTATTTTTACATGCAACATATGAATCAAAATGCACTAATATTTTACTAATTACTATAAGATCTGATATTTTAACTTATTGTTATGTCAGTTCTTATATTTTTATCCTTTTTTGTGTTTTCAATTTTTTTCCTCATAAGACCAGCCAAAAGTTTATCTGTCTGGTTCACTTTAATTTACTAAACAATTATTTGGCTGATTGAGGAATTCTGTTTTCTTCACTTGAATTTACTAATTTCTGTTTTTATTTAATCTTATTTTTTATTAAATAATAGCTGTGTACCTTAATGCAATCATGGGGTACACTATGCTGGTTTTATATACAATTTGAAATATTTTCATCAAACTGGTTAACATAGCTTTCACAACATTTTCTTAGTTTTTGTGTAAAGACACTTATATTCTACACCTTGTAAATTTGACATATTTGACATGTACCTTTGCAAGATGCACTGTAGGTGTGGTCCCACCAATTACTCCCCCTCCACACATTCTCCCTCCTCCCCCCTCCTCCCTCTCCCCTTTTCCCTTCTTCCTGGGCTATAATTGGGATATAGCTTTCATATGAAAGTTATAAATTGGTTTCATAGTAATACTGAGTATACTGGATGCTTTTTCTTCCATTCTTGAGATACTTTGCTAACAAGAAAATGTTCCAGCTATATCCATGTAAATATATAAGAGGTAAAGTCTCCATCTTTCTTTAAATCTGCATAATATTCCATGGTGTACATATACCACAATTTATTGATACATTCATGGGCCAAAGGGCACTTGGGCTTCTTCCATGACTTAGCAATTATGAATTGTGCTGCAATAAACATTCTGGTATATATGTCTTTGTTATAATGTGATTTTTGGTCTTCTGTATATATACCTAGTAGAGAAATTGCAGGATAGAATGGCAGATCTAATTTTAGACCTCTAAGTGTTCTCCAAACATCTTTCCAGAAGGAACGTATTAGTTTGCATTCCCACCAGCAGTGTAGAAGTGTTCCCTTTTCTCCACATCCACACCAACATCTCTGGTTTGGGGATTTTGTGATGTGGGCTAATCTTACTGGCATTAGATGACATCTCAAAGTGGTTTTGATTTGCATTTCTCTGATGATTAAGGATGATGAGCATTTTTTCATGTGTCTGTAGGCCGTGCGCCTGTCTTCTTCAGAGAAGTTGCTCTTCAAGTCCTTTGCCCACCCTGAGATGGGATCGCTTGTTTTTTTCTTGCTAATACATTTGAGTTCTCTGTGAATTCTGGTTGTTAAACCTTTGTTGGAGACATAACCTGCAAATATCTTCTCTAATTCTGAGGACTGTCTGCTTGCTTTACTTACCGTGTTCTTGGCAGTGCAGAAGCTTTGTAGTTTCATCAGGTCACAGTAGTGTATTTTTGATGTTGCTTCATAGCCCAGGGGGTCCTCCTCATAAAATATTTTCCCAGGCCAATTTATTCAAGAGTTTTCCCTGCACTTTCTTGTAGTATTTTTATAGTTTCATGTCTTAAGTTTAAATCTTTAATCCAGTGAGAGTCTATCTTAGTTAATGATGAGGTGTGGGTCCAGTTTCAGTCTTCTACAGGTCGCCAGCTAGTTCACCCAGCACCATTTGTTAAATAGGGAATTTTTTCCCCACTCAATGTTTTTAACTGGCTTGTCAAAGATTATATAATGGTAAGTACCTGGGTTCATCCCTTGGTTCTCTATTCCGTTCCATACATCTACCTCTCTGTTCTTCTGCCAGTACCATGCTATTTTGATCACAATCGATTTATAGTATAGTCTGAGGTCTGGTGGCATAATTCCTCCTGCTTTATTTTTATTTCTGAGTAATGTCTTGGCTATTCAAGGTTTTTTCTGATTCCATATGAAAAGAAGTACTATTTTTATGAGATCTTTAAAGTATGACAGTGGAGCTTTAATAGGAATTGCATTAAAATTGTATATTGTTTTGGGTAGCGTGGACATTTTAACAATGTTGATTCTTCCCAGCCATGAGCATGGTATGTTTTTCCATTTGTTAACATCTTCAGCTATTTCTTTTCTTAGAGTTTCATAGTTCTCTTTATAGAGATCTTTCACATCCTTATTAGGTAAACTCCCAAATATTTCATCTTCTTTGGCACTACTCTGAACATAATAGAGTCCTTGACTATTTTTTCAGCTTGACTATTGTTGGTATATATAAAGGTTGCAGCTTTATGAGTGTTGATTTTGTAACCTGAGACACTGCTGTATTCCTTGATTACTTCTAAGAGTTTTGGAGTAGAATCCCTGGTATTTTCCAGATGTGAAGTCATATCATCTGTGAAGAGTGAAATTTTGATCTCTTCTAACCCTATATGGATACCCTTGACCGCCTTTTCTTGCCTAATTACAATGGCTAAGACTTCCACTACAATGTTAAAAAGCAGTGGAGACGGCTCGGTGCCTGTGGCTCAAGTGGCTAAGGGGCCAGCCATGTACACACAAGGTGGCGGGTTCGAATCCAGCCCGGGCCCGCCAAGTAACAATGACGGCTGCAACCAAAAAATAGCCGGGCGTTGTGGTGGGTGCCTGTGGTCCCAGCTACTTGGGAGGCAGAGGCAGGAGACTTGCTTCAGCCCAGGAGTTGGAGGTTGCTGTGAGCTGAGATGCCACGGCACTCTACCCAGGAGGACAGCTTGAGGATCCTGTCTCAGAAAAAAAAAAAAAAAAAAAAAGCAGTTTAGACAATGGACAACCTTGCTTGGTTCCTAATCTGAGTGCAAATGATTTCAGTTTGACTTCATTCAATATAATATTGGCTGTGGGTTTGCTGTAGATAGCCTCTATCAGTTTAAGAAATATTTCTTCTATAGCAATTTTCTTAACTGTTATGATCATGAAGGGATGCTGGATATTATCAAAAGCTTTTTCTGCATCAATTGAGAGAATTGTATGGTCTTTGTTTTTTAATTTGTTTATGTGATGCATTATATTCATAGATTTACGTATATTGAACCACCCCTGAGACTCTGGGATACAACCCACTTGGTCATGGTCCATAATTTGTTTGATGTGTTTCTGGCTTCTGTTTGTTAAGATCTTGTTGAATATTTTCACATCCATATTCTTGTTGAATATTTTTCCATTCATATTCATATTGGTCTATAATTTTCTTTTCTTGTTGAGTCTTTTCCTGGTTTGTGGATCAAGGTGACGTTTGCTTCATAGAATGTGTTGGGTAGTATTCCTTCTTTTTCTATATTTTGCAAAAGATTGAGTAATATAGGTACTAGTTCCTCTTTTAAGTTTTGATAGAATTCTGATGTGAAGCCATCTGGTCCTTGGCTTTTCTTTTTAGAGAGATTTTTGTACTGTTTATGTATTTCAGTGTTTGATATAGGCCCATTCAAAATTTCCACTTCATTCTAGCTAAGTTTAGGGAGGTAGCATGCTTCCAAGTATTGATCTATTTCCTTCAGATTTTCGTATATCTGAGAATAAAGTTTCTTGTAATATTCATTAAGGATTTTTTGAATTTCTCAAGAGTCTGTTGTTATTTCATCTACACCATTTCTGACTGATGAAATTAGAGATTTACTCTTTTTTTCCTGCTTAGGTTAGCCAAAGGTTTAACTATTTTATTGACTTTCTAAAAAAAAACTTTTTGATTTATTGAACTATTGTATAGTTCTTTCCTTTTTCAATTGCATTGAATTCTGCTCTAATTTTGGATATTTCTTTTCTTCTGCTTGGTTCGGGATTGGAATGTTCTTCTTTTTCCAGTTGCTTGAGATGTCTCATTAAGTTATTAGCTTCCTCTCTTTCTGTTCTCTTGAGGAAAGCTTTCAGTGCTCTAAATTTCTGCCTTCATATTATACCAGAGGTTCTGATAATTCATGTCTTCATTATTGTTTTATTCTAAAAATTTGGTAATTTCCTTCTTAATCTCAGCTATGATCCAGCTATCATTCAGCATAAGGTTATTGAGCTTCCTTTTTTTTTTGTATGAGTATGCAGATTCCTGTTGTCATTGAGTTCAACTTTTATTCCATGATGGTCTGAGAAGATGCAAGGAAAAATTTCTATTCTTTTAAATTTGCTAAGATTAGACTTGTGACCTAAGATGTGATCAATTTTGGAGAATGTTCTCATTAATTCTTGATGAGAAGAATGTGTATTCAGTTTTGTTAAGATGAAATGTTCTGTAAATATCTGTTAAATTCAACTGTTGAATGGTTAAGTTTATATCTAAAATTTCTTTGTTTAGCTTCTTATTGGAGTATGTATCCAACACTGCCAAAGGAGTGTTAAAATGTCCAACTATTATGGAGCTGGAGGAAATCAAGTTTCTCATGCCTGTTAGAGGGTCTCTAATGAATTGAGGTGCCTTCTGATTGGGTACATAAATGTTAATAATTGAAATCTCATCAATGACTATCCTTATCTTTCCTCACTTTTGTTGTTTAAAGTCTATCGTATCTGCGAATAAAAGTATAACTCCTGATTTTTTCTGATTTCCATTTGCCTAAAATATAGATGATCATCCCTTCACCCTGCATCTATATTTATTTTTTAAAGTAAGATGAGATTCTTGTATGTAGCAGATATCTGGCCTGAGTTTTTGTATCCAGTCAGCCAACCTGTGCCTCTTAAGAGGACAATTAAAACCATTCACATTAATTGAGAATATCAATAAGCCTGGTAGAATTTTGGGTATTGAGTTTTTCAAAAGTCTAGTGGACATTTTTAATCCTTTCTCCACTGTGGGACTTGAAATTTAATCAAAACTTTCTGAGTTTACTTTTGTGGTGGAAGATTGCACTGGTCATTATGGAGGATAGGTCTGAGCATATCTTGGAGAGCTGGTTTAGTTATGGCAAATTACTTCAACATGTGAATGTCATTAATGTATTTAATTTCTCCATCATAAATGAAACTCAATTTAGCTGGATACAGGATCCTGGGTTGAATGTCATTTTGTTGTAGGAGGTTGAAAGTCGATCACCACCCTCTTCTAGCTTGAAAGGTTTCAGCAGAGAAATCTGTAGTCATTCTAATATTCTTTCCCTTATAGGTTATCATTTTCTTACATCTGGCTGCTTTCAGAATTTTCTCCTTCATATTAACTTTAGTGAAGTTAATTATGATGTGTCTGAGGGTTGTCTTATTTGGGTTGAGTCATGCGGGGGTTCTGAAACCGTCTGCTATCTGAATTTCAGAGTCTCTTGACATGTCTGGAAAGTTCTCCTTCATAATCTCATGAAGAAGGACCTCTGTGCTTTGCAAAGCAACTTCATTGCCTTCAGGAATTCCTATAAGGTGAATATTAGTTTTCTTCGAATTATTCCAGAGCTCTCTAAAAGAGTGATCCATTTTTGCTCTCCATTTCTCTTCCTCTTTGAGCACTTGGAACATTAAAAAGCTTTGTCTTCAATGTCAGAAATCCTTTCTTCTGCTTGCTCCTTTCTGTTACTGAGGGATTCTACTGTATTTCTCAGATCCTTGAGTGCTGCAAATTCTTGTCTCAATGTGTCAAACTCCTTGGTGATTTTGTCTTTGAATTCATTGAATCCTTGAGACAACTTCTGAATTGCTCCTTGAACTTCCAATTCCAACTTTCCCTTCATTCTATTAATCTTATTTGCAATCCAACTCTGAATTCGATTTCTCACATTTCAGCCATTTGTCTATGAATGGGATCTTCAGTTGTGTCTGCTGTATCGTTCCTTGGAGGAGTTGATCTACTCTGGTTATTCATGTTACCAGAGTTTTTCTGCTGATTCCACCCATGATTATTTTACATTGTTTGGGTAGATGAGCAGATAAGGTGAAGTTGGGTTGAGGGGCTCCTGGAGTAGTGATGAAGCAGCCCTTTTCCCAAGAGCTGGAACTGGTGTCTGTACCTTTTCCCCTAGAGCTTTGCAAAGGACCTGTACAGTGGTAGGGCCTGAGACACTGGGAACCTGCTTGGTGAGGTGGGGCTAAGTAGCTCTGTCTTGTTTTCTGCTGGTCTCTGTCCTACCCTAGTGAATCAGTTACTCTGGGTTTAAGTCTCAGCTGTGGAAAAATACCACCAATTAAGTCACCCCACTCCCCTATGGGCAACAAGTGGAAAAGGAAAATCAAACCTTCCCACAACCACACACTCAGGGTACCACTTTGAATAGTCCTCAGGTAGTTGGTCCAGTCAGAGAGATCCAAATCAATTGTCCCAGTCAGCACCCAGTTTCAAGTGAGGGAGTTCAAAAGGTCTCCAGCAACTAAATAGCAGGGGTCTGCTGGCAGCTTGAGTATGACTTGTTCTGGTGCTCCCGTGTAGCCAGAAGGAATCCCCTCGCCCCCAGCAAATAAATTAGTCTGGGAAGGTTGATGCCTTTTTCCTGACCTTGCACCTCTGTCACACCCAGTCACTGGTAATCCCACTGGCCTTTGACCCAGTTATTTCCAATGAGCAGATGCTCCAGGGGGTTGAGCCTACCTGAGTCACAGAGAGATCTTATGTCTCCTCAGCCAGGCCTCTGCACTCTGCCACCATCCAGCAGGGGAAGCCGAGGCCTGACCACCTCAGGTGGTTCACTCAGTTCCAGCCCCACTCCTGACTGATGCTGCTGACACTTACGTTTGCACAGAATTTGTGATTCTGTCCTGGCTATATTCCTCTGTAGACTAGGCACTGTTTGACATCACAGAAACTGGGAGTCAGCCCTCATCTGTGCCACTGCCCAGAGCTGGTGTTTCTGTTTCCCCTGTAGTCTGTGTTGGGGTGGGTGCAGTTAGAGCTTACACTCAGCTTTCAGTTTTCTGCCAGCCTTTACCTCAGCTATGATACCCTGAGGGCTGGGTGTTTCTTAGGCTCACTAAAGCTGTCCTGGCTGGGTCCTGCCCTGGGAATATGCCATCTCTGTTCACACATCTTCAATCCTCCCTCCTACCACACATCACCGGGGCCAGTACTGCCTCAGGCATACCCTTTGCTCATGGGGCCTGCATTACCATCCCAGATCTATTCTGCTAGTGTCTGCCACCAAAGAAAATGCCCAGCTTTCTCTCATTGCCCGGAGAGACAGGGAGTGTCTTTCCAAAATATCCCCAGGAGTGTGAGCCCTATTGTTCCTGCTATTGCTGCTGTTGCTCTGTGCCAGGGGGCACCACTTCTCCCTTTCCTGTATAGTGCCTTCAGTCCACCATTTTATCCTTACCCCTGTGTCACAGAATCAGCACAGACCTGCAACAGCCCATGGCCTGGCCACTCTTCTCAAGAAAATGCCCAAGAATCTGGACTCCATGGGGGACAGGTGCCCAGACCTTGGTGTGAGGATGGAAGGGAGTACTAGGAGTTCAGAATTGCAGGTAGAGAATATATACAGTTTTATTCCTGGCAAGAGAGTGCCATGGCACCCTAGTAGGGGAAGAAGGTCCAGTTTTTAGAGGGTCTCTCCCATGGGATAAAATGGGAGGACATTTGAACTTTGCTCGCTTGTTTGTAGAAAGTATACTGCAAGCCATTCTCATGGGGAGAGGGGACTCCCATCCACTTGGCAATGGATTTTGTACCTATTGTTTGTATCCTTGAGGTTGCAGCTTGCCTCAGCAGGACTGATGTGCGTTCTTCAACCTTCTCTCTTGGCTCAGCTACAAATCATCAGCTTACTTGCTAAACTTCTGTCCTTTAACTCTCCTTCTGGACAGGAGCCTCTGCAGAAAGCTATCTCCAGTCAGTCATCTTGCCTCCACCCTGTTTTTATTTAATCTCAATTCCTTTCTCTTGTACATGTTGATTTCTTATTTCCTTGTGATTTTTCACAACTACTTGTGCTAAATTTTAGTTTATTTCATTTTTACCCTGCTTTTGCTTACTAAGATATTTATAGCTATAAATTTATCTCTGAACATTGGAATAAGCCATTAATTTTTAAAGTAATATACTTATTGTAATTATTTTTACCCTACATGAAAACATGTTCTTTATAAAAATGTAAAATAAATAAATAAATAAAAATATTATCTCACTAAATTCTGGCATCTATTGCTATTAAAGAGAAGTCAGTTGTTAGTATGATTGTCATTTCTTATTGAGTAATCTGTCAATTTACTCAGTGAAATCTTAAGATTTTTTTAATCTTTAAAGTATTGAAGTTTTACTTCTTTGTGTCTTAAGTATCATTCACTGATACTTAACATGCTCAATATGTTATGTGCTTTCAATGTGAATATCCATGTGTATCTTCAGTTGTAGAAATTTTTCAGTCATTACTTTTGGCATATTGCTTTCCACCATTCCCTCAATTTTATCCCTCTGGTACTCTTATTCAGTATATATGGTTGGAGCCTCTCCAGCTAATCTCTATTTATTCTAAACTCACATTTAAGTAGAAACTATTTGTACTGTTTTCTTGGTTAATTCCCCAATGCCTCAATGCTAACCTGCAATTTATTATCTCTTCAACTCTTTAACAGCTAAAGGTTATCCCATCTATTGAAATTCTGAAGTTGATGACTATATATATGTGTGTATATATACATATATATATACTTCTAATTATGTGCTCTGTATTGTGTAAAGATATTTTCAGAGATGCAAGTATTCGAGGTATGTATACTGTAAGCTTCTAAAAATGTAATTTAAACTGTATAAAGATATAACAAATGTTAAATCGTGATAAGGAGTTATAAGGACTAACCATGAACATTGAAAAAAATTATGAAAATTTCAATCTATGCAAATATAAACTTTGATACAACAAAAATTTTGGCTATAAGCCTTTAAAATGAATCTTACATTTGAAATATTTTTGAAAGATATAATGAAAAACATGTTTAAGGAAATAGATTTATACAACATGCAAAACTAGATAGAACATTGTCTTCAAATAATCCTGCCTTGAAGTGCCAGAATCCATTGACATATTACTTTCTGCTTTATTTCTTACTATTTTTGGATGATTTTCGAAGTAACTTTCATTGGACTAGATTCCTAGCTCAAAAATATCATCTTCAATGGCAATCATTCACTGTTACAATTTTATTCCTTTGTAAGGCACTTTCTATTGAGGAAAAAAGCTCACACCTTAAAAATCAGTTAGCAAGTTAAGTAACTTCATTGGACTAGATTCCTAGCTCAAAAATATTGATTATCAATCTTACTAGATTATAAGTAACTTTATTGGACTAGATTCCTAGCTCAAAAATATCATCTTCAATGGCAGTCATTCACTGTTATAATTTTATTCCTTTGTAAGGCACTTTCTATTGAAGAAGAAGGTCACACCTTAAAAATCAGTTAGCAAGTTAAGGCATAGATAGCACTGTAGTATATGAATGCTATGTTGATGTAAATTGGATAGGAGTAGCAAAAGAAAATAAGCCTCTGTACTAGGTATTTACCCAAAAGATAAAAGGATATTGTCTCATAAAGACACTTATACTCGAATGTTTAGAGCAGCACAATTATAAGGATGTGGAAACAACCCAAATGTCCATCAATACGTAAGAAGATTAATAAAATAATAAAACATGGTATATACACCATGGAGTATGACTCAGCATTAAAAAAAAATGGTACTCTAGTATCTTTTGCAAAAACCCGGAGACCATTCTTCTAAGTGAAGAATTGTAAGAATGGAAAAACAAACACCACATTTATTCAGTACTAAATTGGAACTAGTTGATCAACACTTATATGCACACAGGGAAGTAAAACTCAACAGGAAATCAAGTAAGTGGGAAGGGGTAGAAGTTAGGTTAATTCATACCTGATTAATGCACACATTCTGGGTGAAGGGCATACTTATAACTTTGATCTAAAATGTAAAAAACAAATGATGTAACTAAAATGTGTGTACTCCTGCAATATTCCGAAATTTACAAAAAAGAATTATGAGGCACAGCTCTGCTGTTTATAAAACTGTATAGAGCCCCATTAGTGGTATAATTAATAAATATGATCCCTCTTTGGGATAAAAATAAGAAAAAAAAAAAGAAAAGAAGCCTCTGACATGAGAGGAGGAAAGGTCAACAAAGAAAAAATTCACATTTCTGTTCAAGATCTCAATCATGCCACTTAAAAATAAGTTAGAAGTGTAACTCTGTAATGATAGGTGGTTGCTATGTGGAATTTTCAGTGGACATAAGGAAAACTGACATGACAGCATTAATTTATGTGATTCCATATATTCTGAATATGATCTGAACGATCAAAATTGCATACTCTTGATGGATGGCCATCTCTAAAAACTACTTTTCATCCATACACATATCCTGTATCTTAAGGTAAAGGGAAAATAAGAGTTGCACCCTAATTTAATTACTATGTCTGTCATTTGTACAAATGGCATGGAAGTACAACTTCAAAAATTACTTAGAAAATAGATATATCTTGAGTATTTTCAAATGGATACACTTGGGTCATACTCTTGATCAGCTGTGACCCACCTGGTTGAAAATCGAGACACTGTAATTAAGCAAAAAATGCAGAATTTGTCAGAAAACATCTAAAATAACTTAAATGCAACCTCACTGAAAAGCATTGAGGATTCATTCAATACAAATACATATTAAGGAATTTACTGTGTACATAATGTTTAGTAGGCATTTGGAGATATGACAGTATGAAAGAGAGAAGTGATACTTGCCTTCCTGGAACTTAAATTCTCTTGAGAAAGACAATTAAAATGACTTCTAAAATTAATTATTTACAATTTAGTCAATACTCTGGAGGGATGCAAGTTATTTAAAGAGTGCATTATAACAGGGGAATCTGCCCTAGATTGGAATCTCAAAACAGAAAGGAGAAAGAGAGAATGCCAAGCAGAGGGAATGGCACGTGGGAAGGTCCAGAGGTGAGGAGCAACAGATTTCATTTCAGAGACTGAAGGCAAAGTCTATGTGGTTGAAATTCAGAGATTGAATAGAGAGTGGTGTACAACAGGTTTATAAGGGCTATGCTAAGTTTTAGTCTTCATCCTAAGAGCAATAGGAAGCAATTACAGTTTTCTAAGAAAGAAAATAGCAGAATCAAGATACACTTTTAAAAGATCACTCTTATTGGCTCAAGTGGCTAAGGCACCACCTACATACACCTAAGGTGGCGGGTTTGAATCCAGCCCAGGCCCACCAAATAACAATGATGGCTGCAACCAAAAAATAGCTGGGCATTGTGATGGGTGCCTGTGATCCCAGCTACTTGGGTGGTGGAGGCAGGAGACTCGCTTGAGCCCAGGAGTTGGAGGTTGCTGTGAGGTGTGATGCCATGGCACTCTACCCAGGGGGACAGCTTGAGGCTCTGTCTCAAAAAAAAAAAAAAAAAAAGATCACTCTCTTTAAAAAGAGATAACTATTTAGAAGATCATTTCACCAGTTTAGGTAAGTAATCGTGGCAGCTAGGTCTAAGGATTTGTCAGTGGGATAAAGAGAAGTAGACATATTTGAGAGATTGAAGAGATACTTCAGAAGTAAAATTGATAGGACTTTTATGATTAATTACCTGTAGAGTACAAAGGAAAATAGAAGAGTCAAAGATAACTCTGAGGTTTGTTGTTTGTATAATTGAATATATTTATACAAAATCTGACAATTAAGTTTGCAAACTCATTCTAGAAAAGGTGCTACATACTTCATTGCTGAAAATCACTATGGTCACCTTTGAAGTAGTCCCCTTGGAAAGTTATGCACTGAAACCAGCACTGAGTCCACCCTTCAAAGCAATTTTGGAACTCTTTTTCTGGAATGGCCATCAGAGCTTTCCTCTTATCCCTCATACCCTTCATGTCCTGAATATCATCAAAATATCTTCCTTTCAATATTTCCTTTATCTTCAGGTAAAGAAAAAAGTCATTGGGGTCCAGATCAGGTGAATAGAGAGAGTATTTCAATACAATTATTTGTTTACTGGATAAAAGCTCCCTCACAGACAGTGCCATGTAAGCTGATGCATCATCATGAAGCAAGAGCCAAGGTTTTCAGTTAAGGTTTTCCTAACTATTTATATATTGGTTTTCATTTGATCTGCCATGCTTTGCACAGTCAGTTGATAGTATTGACACCCAGTTAAATCAATTTTGGAAATGTTCCGCTCATTACTGGATGCCTTGACCTCTTACCATCAGCGACACTTTCCCTCCTCTCAAAAAAAAATGTTTAATCCATTTCTACACTGCTGTTATTTTCATGCATTTCCCTATAAACTTGGACTAACACATTCCTGATTTTGCTTCTAAACTTGCCAAGTTTAACAAGAAATGTAATGTTTATTTGTTGCTCTAATTCAAGCTCCAACATTCTCATGACAACACACAAAAACATGCAACAATAATGAATGCCACTCAGCAAGATACCACCATATACTGACACAAACACAACTGTAAAATACTAACTGATATACCAAGGTTATGAAACCTTACCAAGTTGTTTGTACAGTGCTGCCAGCATGAGCACACAGTGGTGAGTTCACAAACTTAATTGTCAGATGTCATATGTAAAACATTGAATGAGGACAAAGTTTGAAGAAAGTATTGATTTGTTTAGTTTTGTCCATACCAAATTTGAGTAGTTTGTAAAATATGTAGGTGAAAATGCTGAAGAAAGTTGTATATGTAAGTATGAAATTGTACTGTGACATTTCAGTGTCCTATGTTTAAATATGTTTAATTTCCAATTAAATTATACAAGCAAGAAGTTTTGTCACCATTGAACAAGTATTATGTCTGTGTGTCTCCAGTCAATGGTTTATTAAATTTTTTTTCACTAGTAATTCCTCAAAGATTGTTACAAGTATAAGCTCCCAACATTCTTCCTAATCTAAAATTCTTAAATTAACAAGCCATACATAAGAAACAATCTCTTAAAAATTAACAGGCTAAAACTTAAATAGCAGGAGAGTAAAAGTGTCCATATCTCCTTATCTACTGCTGACTTGCCTATACGTTTTTTGATTTCTGGTTTTTCTCTTTACTGTTTAAATTAAAATCTTGAGATGACCACAACTTCTAAAAATAACTTTGCCCACAGTGAATTCACTTCAACATTCATATCCTATGAAGAAATGAAGTAAGAAGGAATAGAAGTATCCCATACTTGGATGCATATTTTTGAAACTAATAAATTGCTGGTCTCATAATCATCAAGTAGAAAAAAAGCTACTGTTGAACAAAAGAAATTTTACAGATGTTGACTAGAACACATAGCTATTCCATGCATTTTCAAAGGCAAATCTGTTAGTTCTTTCCTATGCCTAAAATAGGTAGCACAGCCTACCTTACAATGCCAGCAGTACTGCTGCAGACACACACAGACTGTGAGAAAGTCACATGAATCACATTTGTACATAACAAGCTAGCAAACTGTGACACACAAAAGCAAGAACGTGCTTGCTGAGTGCTCACTTTACTTGGTACCGTACTTCACAAAATGGTTTTCTAACACTCTTGATTCTTTGATTGCTGATGCAGCATCCTCCAGGCCCTCAAAAAACGATTTGCAGTTAAAATGAGGAAGATATATTTTCAGAAAAAATGAACGCATGGTGTTATGTTTTCTTATTTCCCAGAAGTAACATTAAAATGAGCTGAAGGGGGTGGAGGCAGAAGGTTGCAGAGATTCTGGAGGGCTGAGAATATTATTTAGCTTAAGGTGGAATCAAGTTTGGTTTTCCAAATAATTCTTGTTTCAAAGAACACTATTTATAATGAAAAGTGAATGTTGAATAGAAAATCTTAACCTTAAAAATAATTGAATGCAATACAAATTTTGTGAATATAACATTAAATGGCTAACATATATAGTTGTTGTTTTCCCTCATGATCATTCTTGTATACTCTGTTAGAAAGGTCACTGGATATATATTCTTCTAATTGAAAAATAACAACAGATAAGTATTTTTATAAAGGTTAGCCATGTTATTTTTATCTGCAGATAAAAATCTGAAGAAAAAGTGAGGAATAAATAAATAAACTAACACTGACTTTGGATTCCTGCAATAATTAATACATTTGAGGAAGAAAAAATATGAATGCTTCTAGTCTCTGGATTACCATAAAAACATCATCCTCCTTCCATATTACCCTGCCTTGGCTCCCTCACCTCCCACTCCCCTATTCCCTATATGTAAGAACTATTCCAGAGATCTCTTGGCTCTAAGGAACCAAACACAGTTCCTTCCCTTATAAAAGGTTGGCAGCCTGAAGAATTCTTTCTGTGATAGTCCAACTGCACCAGCCTGCTGTTGATATCAATTCCTATAGTTCTCAGATTGATTCTTTCAAATCTCTTCAACAGAAGCAGGCAGAAAGAGTCAAGAGAGAAATTGAGACAACTCGACTTTTGTTAATGTGATCTTTCCAAACTTTAAAAATTTGCTCATACATGGTCTCACCAATGGTGAACTAAATTTGCATTTACATCCCTAACAAGATCCAAAAACACACTTGTCTTTGCCAACAAGCATCTATTAGAAGAAAGTCTAAAATGTTATATTAGAGACTATTACTTTTTAAACACCATTCAATAACTAAGAAAATGACATGAAGGCTATGTTAACCAGTTTGATGGAAGTGTTTCGGATTGTGTGTGAAAACACCACACTGTACCCCAGAAGTGCATTAATGTACACAGTTACCATTCAATAAAAAAAAAAAGCTGAAATTCAAAAAAATAAAAAAATAAAAAATAAACATCATTGTCACCTAGGAAGATATCAAAGTTGAGAAATAAAGTGTTTTCATGACAGTTAGGTCATAATCCTATTTCATCTTTCCTCACTCACTCTGACTTAAACATACTGGCCTTTCTGTCCCTTCTTTAACTTGGCAACAAACTCATGCCTCAGAACTTTGTATTAATACTCTCCTGCTTCAGAATTATTTCCCATGTGTTTCTCTGTCTTATCTCACCTCTTCTCTAGTCAAATGTCAATTTATTTTAGAAGGCTTCTCTGGCCTACATATTTAAATTTCAGTCCGCTCTCCTTAGTCCCAACTTCTGTTCCCTGCTTTGTCTTTCTTCATAACTCTTATTATGTATCTTATTTTTATTTTTCTTGTACCATTAGATTATAAGCCCCATGAAGGCAAGCATTGTTTATCTGTTTTATTTATTGGTATATCCTCAGACCTAGAAGTATAGCAACAAATATTTTTCAAATGAAACACTGAATAAGTGAATAAATAACTAAATGGGCAAATGAATATTGGGCTAAAAACATAGTAGATATAAACTTCAAGCCCACATATTCAATACAAATTAAAAGAATCAAAATAGTTTCATTAATGACCCACCATAATCTTCAACTAAATCATACTTGACTTACAGGCAGCATTATACACTTAGTGTAAAGCAATAGTTTAATGCCTCAGTGCCCATGGCTCTGTGGTTAGGGCATTGGCCACATACACTGGGGCTGGAGAGTTTGAACCCGGCCCGGGCCTGTTAAACAATAATGACAACTACAAAAAAGAAATAGCTGGGCATTGTGGTGGGCGTCTGTACTCCCAGCTACTTAGGAGGCTGAGACAAGAGAATCACTTAAGCCCAAGAGTTTGACGTTCCTGCGAGCTGTGATGCCATAGCACTCTATTGAGGGTGACATAGTGAGAATCTGTCTCAAAAAAAACAAAAAAAAAAGAAAAGAAAAGAAAAGGAAAGAAAGAAAAAAAGAAAAAGAAAAGAAAAGAAATTGCTTAAGTCATTCATTGCCTTCTTATCTATCATGGACAATGAAGTCTTTCTAAATGCATGCTGGTAAGTTAGCTAGACACTGAAATACTGATGGATTCAGCTAGCCCTGATCATGGTTTTGTGTTGTCTCATACCACCACTACACATTAATGGGTATCCTGTCATTCTTCTTTGGTGCCATTAGATTTGCTGTCTGCCATGGCAGTAATGGACAGCTCTGGAGCAGATGTTTCTGAAGTATCATTGATAACAGTGTCACAAAGATTGCATGGAGTCAAAGGCCAACAAGCTTGACTGATGAGGAGGAGGTTTGGGCAGCTGATATATTGCCTCAGTAAGAGAAGTTTTATACTTCTTATGCCTCAACAGCATCTGGAAGCAGCCAGCCATTCTTAAAGAGAAGCCACAGCTATGTAGGAATACCTGGTCTCTTGATTTTTATCACTTTGACATCATTCATCATTCTCCAATTTAGCTATCTTTGCATTATTTAGCTCCATGACTGCTAAATTTTGTCCTCTTACATTCTCTTTATTAAAGTTTCTTCCCAGCACCTGTGGTTTATGGTGCAGAAATCTGACTTACAGTTGTCACCTGATTAGGCTCTGTTAGCCATTTTGTGTGCTATCAAATTAGACTACTAAGAATTTTTAAAAAGCACAGTCTTAGCATCTCAAAATAATCAAACTTCTGCCCCCATCACTACCACAAAACTCTCTTACACCATTATGAAATACTCAATGTTATTGTTTAATAGTTATAACTGTTTCTGATGAATATCATCATACTTGTGATTTCATATAATCATAGATCATGTGGAACATTAGAAAACATTCATTTCAGCATTTTTTTACAGACAAGGAAATTAATGTCCCCAAAAGATAAGTTTTGTTTGTTTCCTTTTTGTGCACCATCACAAATCATTTAACTAACTATGTGAATACAGATCTATAACAGAGCCTGTGAAAACCTAGTCCCTGACCTTTGTTATATCAAAACTAGATATATTCAAAGTTTTGAAGCTGCAGATGCTGGCCAATGGTATGGAGAAAAAGGAACACTTTTACACTGTTAGTGAGATTGCAAACTAATAGAGCCTCTTTGGAAAGAAGTATAGAGAATCCGCAAAGAACTCAAATTAGACTTTCTGTTTGATCCTGCAATCCCATTACTAGGAATCTACCCAGTAGAAAAAAACATTATGTTGTTATAAGGACATTTGCACTAGATTGTTTGTCACAACACAATTTACAATTGCCAAGATGTAAAAACAAGCCAAGTGTCCATCAACCCATGAATGGATTAATAACAAACTGTGGTATATGTATACCATGGAATACTATTCAGCCATAAAAAAGATAGAGACTTTACACCTTTTGTCTTTACCTGGATGAAGTTGAAACACATTCTTCTTAGTATCACAAGAATAAAAAAAAAATGTATCCAATGTACTCAATACTAATACGAAACCAGTAAACGAACTAATACTCACCCACACAAGAGAAAAACTCAATTTAATTCAAGTTGGAGAGAGGGAGGAGGGAAAAGGAGAGAAGAGAGAGAAGGGAAGAGGAATTGGATTGGTGTGCTCGCAACTAATATGGCACACCTCTTTGGTGCGAGACACAACTACAACAGGGACCTTACCTAACAAACATAAACATTGTAACCTAATCATTTGCACCTTCATATTAATTTGAAATAATATAAAAAATAAAAACTAGATGTTAAAAGATGTTAAAAGATGTTTTAACAAAAGTTAAAAACAGAAGTAAAATTTATTTCTATAATAGTAATTTCTTTTACTGTTCAAAAACATGCTTACAAAAATATTGAATTGAAAAATTTATATTTAGTCAGTCACTATATATTATGTATCTAGTATTGTACTTGTAACTATCCTGGGGTATTGAGGGTATAAAAATTATCAAAAGAGATGTAATCCCTGCCATCACAGAGCTTTCCAAATAGTGGGAAAGACAGATGAGTAAACAGATATAATTACAGTAAAGTATAATGGGTTGTAATATAGAGGGAAAAGAGTAAGCTGTGGGAGCTCAGAAATGCAATCCATAACCTAGACTGTTACAACAGTGAGGGTCAGGAAAAGATCTGTAGAAGAAGTGATTTTAAGTTGAGATATGAACAATGAGTAGGAGTTAGCTAGGTGAAAAGTTGGTGGAGGGTACTATAGGCAGAAGAGAAACTCATGAGTAAAAAGGCCTTGGAGTGAAACAATATGCGACATGTTAGTAGATAGAAAGGAAGTCCCAGCATGACTGAAAACAGAGTGTCTACAGGTGAAGGCAAGAGATGCAGCTCAACAAATAGAAAGATTTATAAACTCTACAAAGGAGTTGTGGTTTTAACCTAAAACCTACAAAGAAGTCTCTCAAACAAGGGAGTTTCATGATAAAATGTTTGGTTAAATAAGATGACACTAACTGAAAAAACAGCAATTAATTTCAACATGAGTTTTAGAGAGACATGAGGATGAACCATAGGCATGATTCCACCAATCACTCTCCCTCCACCCACCCTCACCCTCCCCTCCCCTCTTTTTTTTTTAAGATGGCTAAGATTTAAATATGATGAACTATTTTTCTTTCTTTGTTTTTGGTTACTAAGTCCCTTTTAGTCAATATTTCTACTAAAAAATTAGTAATTTTGAAACTTCATAAAACATAGACTATGAAAGGGAAAACTATATACATTCACAGTCACAACAGCAGAAAATAAGCCTCATTACTTATGGGACCTAAGTCCTCATGGACGTTTTTCTCTACACATGTAACTTTCTAAAAACTAGAATGTTATGATGAATTATTTTTGATGGCCTACAAAGTTTCTGCTGATATGATGAAATGTTGATGGGAGGGACCTAGAGAGGGAAGAAAAGTTCAGATATAGGAGAGAGAAAGACCAATAAAAGAACATGTTCTCTTAAAATGCAGAGGAAAGTAGACTTAAGAGTACTTAGGAAAAAATAAATTAATAAGTGAGAATATAGGTCAGTTTTAGAGCTCGTGACAGGAAGATAAGGATGTTACCTACTGATGGCTAGTATTTTCTTAGTGAATTCATCTGCTGAAAGTGATATAATATGTGATGATGTAGAAGTTTGTCATGACAGTACTCATATTAATGAAATGTTAAAACCAATAAAATTGCTTACCATAGGAAATGGTAAGATAAATTATGATATGTGTCTACACTGTTCTAGTACATAGGATTTAAAAATCATATTATAGAAAAGTACCTGATTTTATCTTGAAGGGAACTATTCATGACATATTTTAAATAAAAATAATTTTATAAAAAAGTATACAGGGTGTAATCACAATTAACAAATATAAATACTGAAATATATAAAGTGGGAAGGATTAGAAAGATATACAATATGAAAATATTAATTGCATATGTTATGTACACATATATATTGCACATGTATAGCATGCATGTGTATATATATATTCAGGAGTAAAAGGAATAAGGTGATCTACATTCCCATCTTTGCACTGTTCTGGATTTCACTAACTTTCTAAACAAATATGAATAGACGTATATATATCTACACTTAGTCATTAGGAACAATATTTTACAAATGAAAAATAAGCTATTTAATTCAATAATAGTTCATTATATTATCATCAAGTTTGCATAATTTTTACAGTTCATTTATAATTTCTTTGCTGCATCCTCAGCACCTGGCTCATTGAAGATACTTCAAAATTTTTGTTATTTTTTTTTTAATATGGAAAAGTCACCTAGTCTTTGGGGGTTTTTTTGTTTTGTTTTGTTTTTTAAATTTATTTTTTATTAGATCATAATTGTGTACATTAATTCTATCATAGGATACAGTGTGTTGCTTCCATATGCAGTTTGGAAAACTCTCATCCAACTGGCTAACATAGCCATCATGTCTTTCTCATAATTGTTGTGTTAAGACATTTATATTCAACCTTCACCATACTTATTGCCAATGTAAAGAATGCACCCATCTTTATCACTGAACCTTTATGTCATAAGCTAGAGTGTAGACAGACACGGTAACATACCTCCAACTAATGTAATATTCTCACTGATTCCACTGTATTCATCAAACCCCAGATTATTTGCAGCTACTACTCTGAATTGAAATATTCCTTTCAGGTTTTTTGATTTCCATGTGCAAATGCTACTGCAGGATCCATTAAATGTCATTTTCCACCTTAAATTCGGGTCTTGTGAATCATATGAAGTGCCCTTTCTGTAAAATAAACAGTAATATGATAAATAAAATATCACAACCATGTTAAAAAAGAAATTTTTTTGTTAAAATGATATAAACTAAAAAATAAAATAACCTACCCTGCATTTCAGTATAGATAGTGTAAAGTAATGTTTGTAGAAGTACATTTTCATTGAAAAAACATGAGGCTGAATCATGTGTTAGTAAAAATAAGTACCATGATTTTAAGCTCTTAGTACATGCCTGACACTTGATTAGCACTGAATCCTTAGAGCTACTCTATGAGGGAGGTATTAATATTATGACCATTCATGAAGCAGAAAAATGAACCCTTGAAAGGTCATTGGGTTGAAACTATTCACTGTAGAGTGGCCGAGGTTTGGAACCCAGGTCTGTATAACTTTAGAGGTATTGTGCTACCCTACACAGTGACAGAAAGCACTAAGTAGCCTCTGACCAGGCTACTGCAAAAACCCCCATCTCTGCTAGTAAATAGTATATTTTAATTAAAACAAAACATCAAAAGAACCGATAAAATTAAAAAATCTACATTTTATTAATAAGTAAGCACCATTTACTACACAAAAAGATATTTGGACAGTCTTTCTGGCAGGAAAATTAATACCGCCAATGCTACAGAGACAATCACAAGCCCTGTCTCATTCCTTAAGTAATTAGCAATAGTTAAAAAGGTTTTTAAAGGACAAAAATAAAAATCAAATGAAAATTGAAAATGACACAAATGGCACTTTTTCACTGAAAAAGCTTTCAACAACTGTGGATTTGGTCTAAGGGTATTTGCTAATTGTGCTGCTATTTCAACTATTACCATCAGTAGCTTTGATTCACATGTAGAATCAGAAACACTAAGCAAGCTGCAAATAATATTCTTTCCCACATGTTAGCAAAGTTTTAAACCCATTTCCCTTATCCATTTCCTCTCCTACATCCAGAAAACATTTATTGAACATTTACCCTCTGCCTGTTTTAAGTACTGCTAAATGGGATGTTATTTGATGCAATTTAATTGATATGATGACAACTTTGACTTGATAAAGTAAAACAGTAAATTAATCTTTACCATTGAGATATTTGTAAGAGTATTTTTTAATCGATACTGTGGAATTTCTTTCAATATCCTCTACATCCTTATCCCTATATCAACTAAAAAACAAGTAATTAAGAAAAAAGAAGTGAAATACATGTTTCAACAACAAAAGACAACAGATATCTTCTTGTTATTCTCAACTGGTAGCAGTTGGGAGAGTATGTTTGTTTGTTTTGATTTATTTGTTTTGTTTTATTTTCTCCTGAATCCATTAAAATAGAAATGAAAATATTTTACATCTCTCTCTTTTCATCCGAGAAGCTCAAAGGATTTACAAAATTGAATTCATCCATATAACCTCTATAAAAGCAGAAAAATGGAAGAAAAAATATCTGAGGGAGGAGTCAAGATGAATGACTAGAAACAGCTTTCTCCAGAGGCTCCTGTCCAGAGGGAGGGATATTGGACTGAGGTAGACTCAGAGAAGCTGAAAGTGGGGAGCTGAGCACAGAGAGAAGGTGAGGTACACATCATCCAGGCCTAGACAAGCAGCAGGAACAAGAAAGAGGAAGAAAGACAACAAATATCAGGTGTGGAGCTGAGCACCAAGAGGACAAGAGACCCCTCCCTCAAACAGGAGCTCCACACTGGACTTTCCCAAGTAGCAAAGAACAAAGTCTCACCTTACCCCACAGGAGAGTGCTGCTAAGTTCAAGTCCTCCTTTACCAGTAAGGTCTTATCACTAAACCTAGACTCCATCCTCCCTGGCACAAAAGTGATCAAATATTTTCCCACAATCCCAAACACACATCTTACTTTTACCCCATCCTAGTTACCTGAAGGACTACCCCCTACAGAGGCCTGATGGTTGGAGGAGTTCACTAAGAGGCCCAGGAATTCTGTGAGCTTCTGAGCTGCAGCTCAAAAACAGTGGTGCCACAGTCCTAAATTTACTGGGGAAAGAGGAAAAATTTCCTGTCTTTCTTTCCCACTAGAAAAGACACTTCTCCAGTTCCTCAGAAATTCTCAGGCAGATCTGCCTGAGGATTTCTGTTCTGAGCCTGCCAGTCCAATCTCTGAGCTCGATTGAGTGGACACTGCCTGAGCAACCTTTGACTGGAACTCTGGGCCAGTACTGTCAGCTGGACATCCCCTGACCCTTGATTGGGTGGGCAGTTCCTGCACTGCCTGAACAGCTTTGACTGTAATCTCTGTACCAGTACTACCTACCAGGAGGCCTTCTGAGCTTGATTGGGTGGGCAGTGCCTGTACTGCCTGAGTGACTTTTATTGGCATCTCTGGTTCAATGCTGTTGACCAGATGGCCCCTTGAGCTTGATGGGGTGGGCAAAGCCTGTGCTGCCAGAGCAACTTAGACTATAACTCTGGGCCAGTGCTCTGCACTGATTTTTGTCCCCCTGGAGCTGCTGTCTCATGCTACTGATACACCACTTGTCTGCTATTGTTAAAGCAGTGGTAGCATTGCAATAGTGAGGGGTGGATTCAGCAGGTCTATTTGCAGATTACCCTCATCTGGCTATCCCCAGTGGGGGCAGGTCCTCTGTATTTTTGCCCAGCAAATATTTCACCATAATACTGCAACTCCTTAGGATTGGGTAAAGGCTAGGCTGACATTAAGACAGAGCCAGGCTGGGCTATCTCACCAAGCTGGCCCTCAGAATATCTGACTGTATCCCTAAAAGGGACCTCTGCAAATCTCTAGGGGATAGGCCACAAACACAAGCTCCAGCTCATTGGAAAAGTGGTTAGCTCCAGTTCAAAGGGCATCCCAAGCAAGTTTCACCCAGCCAGAGAAAATTACAAAATAAGTATAGTGCTTCCTAAGAGTCCCCTACTAGATTATCTCTCAACAAGTATTGAGGGACAACCTATTAATTCAATTTTAAAAGTATAATTAACATATTAAAAAACAAGAAATTGAAAATACTCATGGGAAGGAAGCAGCAGAAGAACTCTGGCAAAATGAAAAATCAGAGCAGATCAAATCCCCCAAGGTATTTCAAAGGAAATACAACAGAAAATAACATCCACAGAGAAATTACTGAAATGTCAGAAATAGAATTCAAATATGGATAGCAAAGATGATTGGAATGGAGGAAAAGATGGAAATAGAAAACAAAAATAATAGTTTAGAAGTTGTCTGAAAACGTAATGAATTCAAAGACAATGTCACCAAGGATATTGACATAATGAGGAAAGATATATCAGAGCTTAAGTAATTGAAAAAGGCATTCAAGAAGCTTTGAAACACAGTAGAGAACCTCAGTAATAGAGTTGAACAGAGAGAAGAAAGAATATCAGAAATAAAGAAGACTTTTGAACTATCCCAAGCATTCAAAAAGGCAGAAAGAAAGGAGAATAAAAACAGACTATTCCCTGAGATAGCTATGTCATCGTTCTCAAAAAAGGCAAACATCTGAATTACAGGGATTCCTGAAGAAGGAGATGGTCTCAAAGGGAGAAGTGCTCTACTCCAAGACATTATGATGGAGAACTTCCTAATTATTGTGAGAGACACAGAAATTCAGATAGTAGACAGTTTCAGAACCCTAGCATGACTCAATCCAACAAAACATCTCCTAGACACATTGTAATTATTTTTGCCAATGTTAATATGAAGGAGAAAATTCTGAAAGCAGCCAGATGTAATAAAAGTATTATTTACAAAGGGAAAAATTTCAGGATGCCCACAGATCTTTCAACTGAAATTTTTCAAGCCCGAAAAGGATGGTCATCAACCTTCAACCTTCTTAAATGAAACAGTTTTCAACCTAGGATCCCATATCCCCTAACACTTAGTTTCATTTGTGATGGAGAAATCAAATACTTTACTGACATCTATATATTGAGAAAATTTATCACAACTAGACCAGCTCTACAGGAAGTACTCAGACCCATTCTTGATAATGACCAGCATGATGGTCCACCACCAAAGTAAACTCTCTCAGGAATTTAAGAACAATCCCTAGATTCCACAATGGTGACAAGAATAAAAATGAACTCTGGACCTCTGAAAAACAAGATGACCAAAAGTCCACCGTATCTATCAATTCTCTCAATTAATGTTAATGGCTAGGATTCCCTCAAAAAGGGGCACAGGTTTGCTTACCTGGATACAAAAATCTCAGGCCAGATATCCATTGCCTCCAAGAAACTCTCCCTACCTCAAAGGATAAAATAAGATTCAGGGTGAGGTGATGGAACACTAATCCAGGCAAATGGGAAGCAGAAAAATCTTGGGTATTGATCTTATTTGCAGATACAATTGGACTTAAACCAACAAAAATAAGAAAAGACAAGGATGGACATTACATATTTGTCAAGGGAAGTATACATCATATAGACTTTTCAATAATTAACATTTATGTATCCTACCTGAATGCTCCTCAATTTATAAAACAAACTAACTAATCTGAACAATGTAATATCTTCCTTCAATATAATAGATGGAGATTTAAACAGCCCCTTGGCAGTACTGGATAGATTCTCCAAGCAGAAACTAAACAAATAAATTATGGACTTAAACATGACCCTAGAACAAATGGACTTAACACACATATACATAACATTTCATCTTAACAAAACTGAATACACATTATTTTCATCAGCCCATGGATCAGCCTCCAAAATTGATCATATCTTAGGACATAAGTCTAACCTCAATAAATTCAAAAGAATGGTCATTTCTCGTATCATTTTGGACAATCACAGAATAAAAGTTGAACTCAACAGCAACAGAAATCTTCATATTCAAATAAAGTCATGGAAACTAATGTTATGCTAAATGATAGCTGGGTCAGAGATGAGATAAAGAAGAAGATTATTAAATTCTGGGAACAAAATTACAATGAAGCCCCAAACTATCAAAACCTGTGTGATATCGCAGCACTAAGAGAAAACTTTATAGCATTAGATGCCTTCATCCAGAAAACAGAAAAACAGAAAGTCAGTAACAGAATGGGCCATCTCAAGCAACTGGAAAAAAAAAAATACAACCTCAAACTCAGCAGTAGAAACCAAATAATCAAAGGTAGAGCAGAATTAAATAAAATCAAAAACAAAAGAATTATTCAGATAATCAGTGAAACAAAAAGTTGATTCTTTGAAAAGATTAATAAAATTGATAAACGCTTGGCTAGAATAATCAGAAACAGAAAAGTAAGATCTCTAATACCTTCAACCAGAAACAATAAAGGGGAAATAACAACAGATACCACAAAAATACAAAAGATTCTCAATGATTACTACCAAAAAACCCCTCTATTCTCAGAAACATGAAAATGTAAAAAAAGCCCAGGACCAGATGGCTTCACGTCAGAATTCCACTAAACCTTTAAAGAGGAACTAGTATCTATATTATTCAACCTTTTCCAAAATATACAAAAAGACGGAATACTACCCAACACATTCTATGAAGCAAATATCACCTTGATCCTCAAACCAGGAAAAAACCCAACAAGAAAAGAAAATTATAGACCAATATCACTAATGAATATTGATGTGAAAATATTCAATAAAATCCTAACAAACAGAATCCAGCAACACA
>NW_003852552.1:197241-214967 GCF_000181295.1 Otolemur garnettii
AGGGTGATTGTTGGAGTCACCTCTGTGGTTTATCTTAAAAGGGTACAAGTGAATCTTTCTAAAAGCAGAGTATGAATGTCTTAATAACTAAGAAAATGACATGAAGGCTATGTTAACCAGTTTGATGAAAATATTTCAAATTGTATATGCATTAATGCACACAGCTATCATTTAATAAAAAGAAAATGTAGAGGAAATGGACGAATACTTGGAAGCATGCTACCTTCCAAAACTCAACCAGAATTAGAAATTTTGAATAGATCAGTATGAAGCACTGAAATAGCATTAATTATACAAAATCTCCCCAAAAAGCAAAGCTCTGTGCCAGATGGTTTCACACCAGAATTCTACCAAAACTTCAAACAGGAACTAGTTCGTATATTGCATAATCTATCCCAAAATATAGAGAATGAAGGAGTCTTCCTCCAACACATTCTATGAAGCAAATATGACCCTGATCCCAAAACCAGGAAAGGATCCAACAACAACAACAACAAAAAGCCATAGATCAATATCATTAATGAATATCAATAAAAAGACATTCCATAAGATATTAGCAAGCAGAATACCAATGATATATAAAAAGTTACACACCATGTTCAAGTGGGTTTTATCCCAGAGATGCAAGGTTGATTCAACATACATAAATCCATAAATATAATTCACCACATAAATAGTTTTGAAAAAAAACATATGATTCTCTCAATTGAGGCAGAAAAGGTTTTTGATAATATACAGCATCATTTCATGATAAAAAACACTCAAGAAAATCGGCTTAAGTGGGACATTTCTTAAACTGATAGAAGTCATCTGCAGCAAATCCACAGCCAATAACATACAGAACGAAATAAAACTGAAAGCATTTCTAGTCCTATCTGGAACTAGGCAAGCATGCTTACTGTCACTACTACTATTCAAAATAGTATTGAAAGTCCCAGCCATTGCAATCAGGCAAGAGAAGGAGATTTAATGTTTTGAACCAGGGACAGAGGAGGTCAAACTCTCGCTCTTTGCAGATGACATGATCTTATATCTGGAAAACCACAGCAACTAAACTACGAATCTCTTAAAAGTGATCAAGGAATATCGCAGTGTCTCAGGATACAAAATCAATACCACAAATCAGTAGCCTTCCTATGCCAACAATAGTCAAGCCAAGAACAAAATAAAAGACTCTATTCCTTTTAGAGTAGTGTTGAAGAAGATGAAATGCCTGGGAATATATCTAACAAAGGATGTGAATGGTCTCTATAAAGAAAACTATGAAACCATGAGAAAGAAAATAGTGGATATTAACAAATGGAAGAACATACCATGCTTGTGGTTAGGAAGAATCAACATTGTTAAAATGTCCATACTACCCACAGCAATCTATAGATTTAATGAAATCCTCATCAAAACACCAATGCCAGACTTTAAAGAACTTGAAAAAATGGTACTTTGATTCATATGAAACCAGAAAAAAACCCTGAATAGAAAATACAATTCTTAGAAATAAAAACAAATCTGGAGGCATCATGTAACCAGATTTCAGGTTATACTACAAATCTATCATAATCAAAACAACATGATACTGGCACAAAAAATAGAAATGTATAGATCTGTGGAATGGAATAGAGAATCTTGAGATGAACCCAGCCACGTTTCATCATTTGATCTTTGATAACCCTAACAAAAGCATGCACTGAAGAAAATAATCCTTATTTAACAAATGGTGCTGGAAGAATTGGTTATCCACATGTAGAAGACTGAAACTGGGCTCGCATCTCTCACCACTGACAAAAATTAATTCCCACTGGATAAAAGATTTGAATTTAAGATTCATAACAAAGATTCTAAAAGACAATGTGTGGGGGGAGTGCTTGAGGATATTGGCCTGGGAAAACACTTTATGAGGAAGACACCTCCCCCCCGGCAATTACAGCAATACCAAAAATAAATAACGGGAATTTGATCAATCTAAAAAGCTTTTTGAACAGCTCAGGGTCCTACAAACAAAGAAACAGACAGCCTTCAGAATGGGAGAAGATTTTTTTCATGTAGTCAACCTAATAAAGGCCTGGTAACTAATATCTACAGAGAACTCAAATTAAACAACCAAAAAGAGGAACAACCCCCTTTATAAGTGTGAAAGAGACTTGAACAGAAACTTCTCTGAAGATGAGAGATGAACGGCTAACAAACACATGAAAAAATGCTCATTGTCTTTTGGTGGGATGTCAACTAATGTGCACAATGCAAGGGTGTACAGCACACTCCCTGAGTGAGGGGTTCTTTTACACCTGGAACTTTCCCTTGGAAGTGAGAACAGTATATTCTAAAAAATCATACCCTCAAATTAATTTGAAATTTAAAAAATAAAATTAAAAAAAGAAGGAAAAATATCTATCATATTAAAACAGAACTCATGTAATAACTAAGAAGTAGTTTCATCAATGACAGTTTCCACTTTAATATAGCACATCAAACTATGCTATCTTTAAACTGTGATGGTCAATTAATAAATTGGACCTAGGCTCGGCGCCTGTGGCTCAAGTGGCTAAGGCGCCAGCCATGTACACCCAAGGTGGCGGGTTCAAATCCAGCCCGGGCCTGCCAAACAACAATGATGGCTGCAACCAAAAAATAGCCAGGCGTTGTGGCGGGCGCCTGTGGTCCCATACTTGGGAGGCGGAGGCAGGAGACTCATTTGAGCCCAGGAGTTGGAGGTTGCTGTGAGCTGAGATGCCACGGCACTCTACCCAGGGGGAAAGCTTGAGGCTCCCATCTCAAAAATAAATAAATAAATAAATAAATTAGACCTAGTAGATATGGCACACCTCCTGGGTGAAGGACTCAACTACAACTTGAACTTTACCCAACAAATGCAAACAATGTAACCTAATCATTTGTACCCTCATATTAATATGATATTTAAAAATAAATTAGAATTGTTTATTCAATAAATAGAGGAGTTACAACATAACTATCTTGGTCAACAGTGCTAGATGTCTGATGTAGGATAACATTGATGAATCTGAATACTTCAAACATAAAGTAGAAATCTATTACTATCATTCCTTGTCTTACCATGAGTTTTCTCTATAAGCAGAGGCTGAGATAGAGACAAAGGCTTATGGACATAGTTTACTCTCAGAGGGCAGGACTGAAGGACAAAGAGAGAGAAATAGGAAAGGTGGGAGGGTAGATAGACGGTTATGTGAAGAAATGGAAAATTCAATGCTCAGAACATACACTGACCCCTTTTCTCTTCTATTAAGGACTAACTCACTCCCTCTAAATCCCTTCATTCAGTCAACACTTCCAATAAAATGGCCTGAAATGGGCCACATGTCAAAGTAAAACAACTTAGCTTCCCTCTGCTGCTTTTGTCTCTTTTCCCTGCAAAATGCTTACCATTCTCCATGTTTGAGAAATATTTCCTTTGTCTCCCTCTTGCAACTGCCTAAATAAAGTATCCATTACCTTGTATTTTGAGTGTGGGAAAATTTTTTGAAAATTCAACAACATATTTCTCACCATTACATGGCAAGTGCTTGATCTTGAGGCGTCTTTCTGAGGTACCTAATGAATGCATCTCAGAATCATCTACCCAGGTAGGGAAAGGGATAAACACTTACCCCTTATAAGTTAAGAATTGGTGCACTGGCATTAACTCCTCCTTATAACTGGGTTATGCAAGCTTGAGTGTGAGCAGTTTTTAATGGGTGCCTCATGCTTCATCATCAGAGTTCTGGCATAGAAAGTACAAGCCTTAAGGTGCAAGGTACTGTCAAGATATACCTGTGGAGAACTGAGAGCACCTGTTTATATGAGAACACAAATCTGTGTATGACTTATTGGGGTGGGTTCACACCTTATCTTTTTAGGAATAGACACCGGACCTTCACAGACTTTTCCCCACCACTCTGTAGATCACATTTTTTGCCTTCACTGGAAGGATTTTTTGTGAGTTTATTCAACATGTCCCTCTCCCCAAACGGAAAATGACAGTAGCAGATGCTGTTAATGGCCCACACAAATACCCTTGGACATTCTCTGGTTTCTATGATTACTGGCTATTAACTGCTTAGAACAGCACCCTTATTCAAGGACAAAAGATTCCTCACCCAAGAGGATATGCACATCTAAACCAAGTGGCAGCTTGCAGCCAATGACTAAGCAACTGATCCATGAGTCTTCTCAAGTCAGATGAAATTCACACAGTAGTGATTATTGGTGCTTTAAAAAATGGGAGGGGGGGTCTAGTTTGTGGTTGCTTGGAATAAAACAAACCAAAGTGCTTTTTCTGTGCTAACTCTAGGTTCACTCAACCCAACACTTCTAACACCAGATGTGCAGGGGGCAGGGAGGGTTTCTCCACACATCAAGCTATTCTGCAATAGGTACCAGCTAGGTGCCCTATAATTCAATTCAATTCTGAAACCCTCTATCTAGAGATACTGTTAGATCCCACAAGTTGAAGACTTGCACCCATAGACTGACCCCCCATCTCAGATGCCAATCACAAGTTCCTGGTTGTGACCTATACTGGTTGGAACTCCCACGACCCCCTTTTGGGGTTTGATTAATTAGTGAAAATGGATCACAGAACTCAGGGGAACATTTTAATTATGTTTAACCACTTCTTATAAAGGTTATTACAAAAACTACAGATGAACAGCCAGGTGGAAGAGATGCATAGAGTGAAGTATGAGAGAAGGGATGCAGAGCTTTCAAGCCGTCTCTGTGTGTGCCAACCTCTAGGAGCCTCCACGTGTTCAGCTATCTAGAAGCTGCCAAACCCTTCCCTTTTGAGTTTTTCTGGAGGCTTCATTACATAAGCATGAATGATTACATCACTCCTTATTGGAGATCAGTTCAACTTTCAGCCCTCTCACCTCCTTTACCCTCTAATCTCCTAATTGATTACCCCGGCAACCAGCCTCCATTCTAAGGCCATCCAGGAACCCACAAATAGTTGCCTTATTACAAAAACACTTGCTTCTATCACTCAAAAAATTCCAAAATATTTAGGAGCTCTGTGTCAGGAACCCAGAGTTGGAGATCAAATGTCAGGAAAAAAGATTGTCCTACAATCCTTATCTACAAGAATGTTAAATGCTTTGTGCCAGAAAGGGGTGTGGGAGAGTGATGCAGAGACCCAAAATATATTTCTTACTATATTACAAAATCACAGTCGTGTTTGCTGATTTCTGTTGCAATTTTCCCACCACAGCTCATGTCCTTCTAACCAATTTGACATCACTGAACACAATGCTGGTCTTTAAAAGCTCGCTCCAGCACTGCTCAGTTCATACTCCAGAGCTTCCCAAGGGACCAGGATAAAACTAGGGTCCACCTGAAACATTTCTTTCTCAGCAAATTTCCCTGTCCTACTCTGATTCCCTTACTTCCTTACACGCCTACTGAGTTTCCCCTCAATAAAGCACTTAGACCACAAGTTCTGCTTCTAGGGACCCCAACCTAAGACTATGACAAGGAGAATCAACTGCTGTTCTCATTTTTGATTGTCCATCTATCTCACTCCTAGAAGTACTATGTTCCATTAACCATCTCTATACAGCTCTCTAGATCAAGTACCCTGGCTATCACTCCCACACTGTCTCTTGTTACAGTTGTGTCCACCCTTCTTCTAATGGTTAAGGACAACAACTGGGCCTCTATTATTGCAAAATCCCATAATCCCTCATTGTTTTCACGGAACTCAGTTCTGTAACAGTATCTTATCCCATCAGGCCCTGGCTACAGCAGATAGCCACCACTATATCTCTCAATGAGGGTAGTGGTGTGATCATAGTTCACTATAACCTCAAACTTTTAGGCTCAAGCAATCACACCAACACATTCCTTATCATTTTTGTAAATGGGAAAATAGATGCTGGTGAATTTTCTGATCCTACATAACATATATACTCTAGCATGCTCACTTTACTAAGCATTTTGAAATCTTCTTCCATTGTCTCCCATGGAAGTTCTGAAATATTTACTTCACTTACTTTGGACCATCATTTTATTCAAACTTCCAAGTGCCATCCCAGCAACATATTAGTGCCATCATCCAGGGGGCTTAAAATTTGTATTATAAGAGAGAATATCCATACTTATAAATTCTGACTTTTCTAACTCTGTGTTTTTCTGCCTCAAGCACCTTTGACCCATCACCCTCAGGATCCAGTCCCATAAATATTGTCACAGATCCTGCTGGTACATAATGGCTAAGTTCTTAAGATCTTGGGCTTAGTCCTTTTCCTAGCTTACCACACCCAACACTTCCTTATTCAAGTTATGTGAGTCATAACTCTATGTATTGGTTTGATGGCCAGGAGGGGAGATGAGCATCAAACATGAGAGGACACAGGTTTTCTTGCAAGAGAAGCCTCTCCATTATTATCAAGCAAGATGAAAGTATTAGCCTTTAACAAAAAGGAGTAAATCAATTTTGCAAGCCCAGAGGATTCAGAGGTCAGGGAATTCACAATTTTTGTTTAAGATTTATTACATATCATGTGATTCACCCATGTAAAGTGCACAATTCAATGTTTTCAGTGTGTGTATTCACAGATATGTGCAACTATCACCACAATCTAATTTAAAATGTCTTCATTAATCATAAAGAAATCCCACACCCTTTAACTATCACCACCCTAGCCCTATAAATATGGATCATATAATAATTGACCTTTGTATATGGGTTCTTACATATACTATAATGTTTTCAAAGTTCATCTATGCTGTAGAATTCAAGGACATCAACCAGATGTTTTCATTCCACATCTCAGGCCTCCTCTCCTACTCAACCAGGGCCTTTTCCTTGGTATAATAAACTTGCCAGAAGTGGAAATGTAACCCTTTCCTGAACCTGTACTGCCTTTATAATGAAATCCTGGGCCTGATCGTCTGGTTACAGAAAATGAAAGTCTCATTAAATGCTTCCAAGGTCCTCTGACTTTCACACTTCACCTTAAATTGGTGATTAATCACCCTCGGCCTTTCATTATTTCTCCAAAGCCTCTATCATCCTCAGCAATAGCCAGCCATTGTCCATTGTCCTTATCACTACTTATTACTACTTGTCCTGACCCTCTCACATTCTTGAAATACAGCTGCTGCCACTGCATTCCCTTCCGCCCTGAAAATTTTAACAATTGCATTGCTGTAACATATCAAAGGCTAGCCATAGTCCCTCTTCCACTAGTGACATTGGTCTCATTTCTAGCCAGTTGGTGAGTGACATATTTCTAATATTCAATTTTAAAGTCTACTTCCTGAGCACGTACCTAGCACTAAGAACCCTAGGTCAAGGTCCTCTGTGAAACAGACTCTGAAATGGATATTTACATGCAGGAAGTTTATTGATGTTCTCTGAAAACAACACCTTTGAAGGAGTGAAAGGAGCAGAACTGGTCAGAGAAAGAAATTCAGCCACAGAGAAGTAGTAACAAAGGCATCATCTGATCCCAGAGGGACCTCTGGGGCTGAGGTAATCCCTCAGACTTAAATTGAGCAATCACTGGATGTGGGCTTCTCCCAAGTAGGGACTTAACCTTGGCCAAGGCAGCTACCTTCAATGGAAGGCAATGTCCAGGAAAAGACTCAATGAAAGGCTGAGATACCCAGAAGCTACAAAAATGAAGGTCCTCATCCTGAATGGGATTTGGGGGCAACATAGTATAGCATCTATTGCAAGGTTATAATCCAGATGTTGTCACTGCCAATAACAGTCATGCATCCAAAATTACAGTTTCAACCTCCTGTTTTTCAGCCACCGTTTTTTTTTTCCATCTCACTGCCTAAAATACCTTCCACTCCTTTATTTTTGTTCCTTGCTGTTGTGGATTCCTTTTTCCTTTTACCTATCATAAAGTTGTGATCAATCAACATAATAATTAACTTCCATATAATACAGGGCAATACTCTCTGTCGCACATATACACACCCTTGTCCTCTTTCAGAAAAAGTATAGAAGGTAGAGTTACCTATATCCAGAGTTATCCTCTTTCAGAAAAAGTATATAGGTAGAGTTACCTATATCCAGCTACTAAGAACTGACTGTGTCCCTCTCCAAATTTGTATACTGAAGTCCTAACCCCAATGTGACTGTATCTGTTGATAGAGTCTTTAGGAGGTAATTAGGAATAAATTAAGTCATAAAGGTAGGGCCCTGATTCAATAAAACTGGTGATCTTATAAGTAGAGGGAGAAAGATCTTGCTCAGAGGAAAAGCCATATCAGATCAAAGCTGTTATCTTCCAAGCCAAGAAAAGAGCTCTCACCAGAAATAAAACCCTACCAAACGTTGATCTAAGACTTCCAGCCTTCAGAACTGTGAGAAAAAAAAAATTCTGTAGTTTAAGCTAACCAGTTTATGTATTTTGTCATAGCAACCAGAGCAGACTAATAAACCAACTCTGCCTATTCTTTGTCTGCACTTTGCAATTGTATTTGGCTAAAGAAACATACCTCATCACACTAAAAAGCCCACTTTAAATTTGTGACCATGAATCTCAAATGTACATTTAATAATTACTTACAATCATAATAAATGTCCCCCCTTATTTAATTGCCTCACTCTCTCAGGTGAATATTTCACGTATTTTTCTCACTCTTCAAACTCTCAATACTTCATTTCCTATCCTCATGAGAGCTAATAACCTTGCTTCTTTATCTGGGAAAGTTGAAACAATTAGAAAAGAATTTCCACAGACATCACCAAAGCCATATTGACCCTTCTACCAGTATCTGTAACCACATTCTCTGCCTTCCCATTGCTATCTCAGGTGAAATACCTGTGTTGCTATCTCAAGCCAATAGTATATCTTATTTTTCAGAGCCTATGCCCTCTCCACTACTCAAGGGAATATTTCCAACAGTTCTTTTTTACATCATTTGTTTCCTCTCTCCTGAATCATACCATCAGCACACATGCATGTTATTATTTCTCCCACTGCAAAAAAACAAACAAACAAAAAAACTACTTTAGTCCTCATCTCTCCCACTAATTAGTGTTTCATTTACTTATTTACTCTCCTTTCCAGTAAAACTCCAGAATTTTTTATACATTGATATTTCCAAAATCTTCCAGTCTCTAAAACCTAATCAATTGCAGCTTTCATTCCCTATTACTACACTGAAATCATCCTCCTCAAGGTTAACACTGACTTCCATATCATTAACATCAGTGGTCAATTCACAGTCTTCAGTTTACTTGATCCAGCATAGCAGTTCTCAAACTTGGGTGATTTTATCCACCAGGTTTCATTTAGCGAAGTTTAGAGACATTTTTGGTTGTCACAACATGGTGGGGGAGGCAAATCCTACTGACATATAGCAGAGATGCTGCTAAGCCTCCTATAATTGTGTAAGAAACCCATCACCACCACCAAAAGAATAATTATCCAGCCCAAAATATCAATAGCACAAAGGGTCAGAAGCCCTGTCTCTCATCATCTAACACACTTAATAGATTTTCTTCACTTGGATTTCAAGATATCATACTTTCCTAATTCCCCTCCACCCTCACTGGGTAATTTTTCTCAGTATTTGTTGCTAATTCCTCCTCTTTTCCCCAACCTCCTAATGTTGGAGTAACCCTGGCTTGGTTTTGTACTTTTCTTTTCTACATATACTCATTTCCTAGGTAGAGTTCTCAGTTCTCATGGATTTAAATGCCGTTTCTACGCTGTTAACTTTCACAGTTGTACTTCCATCAATCCTTTCTTCAGATTACTGTACTGGGTTTTGTATAGATTTTTGTACTGATTTCCATGATTGCCTACTCACACCTCCACTTGATATCTAATAGGCATTTCAAAACCTAATATGTCTAAAATGAAATTTCTTACCTTCTTCAGCAAACCTGCTTCTCCCAGCCTTAAGAAAACGGAAACTCCATCCTTCTAATGGCTTAGAACCCCAATCAAGTTATCCATGACTTCTCTTTTTTTCTCATACCTTACACCCAATCTCTCATCTGGGTTTATCTTCATAACATCCCAAATATGACAACTTCTTATTATTTCTATTTTTGCTTTCATGGTCCAAGCCATCATCACCTCTCACCTGAATAACTGAAATATTATTCTAACTGGGCTCTCTGATTCTACTTTTTTTCCACTACAGTCAATATTTTTAGATAGAAGCTAAAGTGATCATTTAAAAGTCATCTGCCCAAAACCTCCTAATAGCTCTCCATTTTGCTTAGTATTAAAATCAAAGTCCTTTTGATTACCCACAAGGCCCTGTATGAGCTCTTCTTCCTTTACTTCTCTGATTTCATTCCTGCCCTCTCTCACTCTCAGTTCCTCTGCTCCAGCTACACTGAACTCCTGTTATTCATCAAGACCATGAGGCATGTTCCTATTTTACAGCCCTGATAGTGAGATATTCTCCCTTAGCTGCTTGCTGCCTCAATTCCCTTCGAGTCTTTGATCAAACATCACCTTTTCAGTGATGCCTACCTGAATCACCCTATTTACAATTGCAGCTAATACCACACTCCCTATAGCTCTTACTGTATTCTATTTATTTTTATTTTCTAGTTTCAGTATCACCTATACTATATAATTCACATATTACTTGTTGTGCTTTGTCTTCTCCCTTAAGAGCAAGGATCATTGTCTATTTTTCTTGCTGACATATCTCAAGTACATAGAAGAGTGCTTGGCATATAATACGTGTCCCCAAAATATTGGTTGAATGAATGAATTTTTACCATAAGATTTAGTGATGGTTTCTGCCACTAGGTTTATAATAATTTAATTTTGTAAGACAGTCAGAAAATTTGAGGGTTTTTTTTCCCTATGTCTTTCATAGGAATTGTAATGAGAAGTTCAAAAGGTCTGTATTTTGAACCAAAATTCAAATTTCTCTTATACATGATGATTCTAGGCACCAATGTTGCTGTTTTTGAGTTTGGGTATATGTTCACTCTTCTTTGTTCACTACCAGATGCCTTAAAGTTTGAGAAGCATCAAACTTTTATATTTCTTTTGCAGTTTAGCATATAGAATAGATTAATTGAATTCATTTGCATGTCTAACTAGCTTTGAAGCAGCACTTTAGCTCTATTTCTACTATTCCTCTCCCACCCTCATCCCCCACCTCACTTTTTTTAGAGTGAAAAGACTGTTTTTCTCCATCAAAGCTTTCTTTTCAAAATATTCTTTCCTTTTCCTTCCTTATTCAGCACAGAAGAGTCAGAGATTACTTAACCTTCCTCCCCCCACAGGCTCTTATGTGAGCTTTTTGGCTGTAACTACAAACCAAATTGACACCAGACAGATTAACAAGAACAAAGCATACAAATTTTAATAGTTTTCCATGTACATGAGGATCTGCACAAAAGAGTTAAATCCAAAGAAGTGACAAAAGCAAGATGCTTTTATATTTTTTAGACGAAGAAGGACAAATTTGAGAAGAAATAACAGAACAAGGAAAGTCTAACTAGGAGCAATAAATTTTCTGAGACCCTTTAGGAGATACATGGGGGATGTAAAACTAGGTTTACTAGACAATAAGTGTCACTTTATTAAAGACATTTAATATATTTATTCAGGTTCGTTGCAGTCCCCAATTTCTAGTCTTTGGCTATTGGGCTATTTTCTCATCCCAGTACAGGTGGGTACCCTTCCTGCAGGAATACTTATCACTTTGCCACCTGCTAGAAGAGATAGAGGCAGCTAGGCCTTTCTGAAACTGCAATGTCTCTAACATTTTTCATTCAAAATAATCAACATATCAATCCAGTATATTTGGGGATGGGATATCCTTCACTCCCTCATCAGAATATAGAAAATTTTTGTTCTCTTACACTAGGAAAAAAATGGAAGATCTTGGAATACGGGTTCTATGATTACGAGCAACTCCCATGGATGGTTTCATTTGAATCTCAGGAGAAAGCAACTGAATCCATTTACTTTTCTGAATCTTGTCTTCTTCTTTCTGAATGCTTATTTTGCATCAAATACTACAGACAATTCATTCATTTACCTTAGCAAACTCTTATCATTTTATCTTCAACTTGAGTCCTTTTCAGATACTTCTTATAGGTACAACTCCCTTGCCTTCTTTTTAGCTTTTCTTTTCCAAAAATTTCAATAAAAAAATCAATGGAATATAGTAAATTTTAAACAAAGATACATGGCCATTTTTTCACAATAAGCCAACTGGGTCTGTAAACCTAAAACTTGAAAAGCTAAATTACTTAGTGAGATATTATTAGTATAGTCAAGCATAGAGCAGGTGTCCTAAGTCACAAGGCTTGAAATGGCACTACAGGTCTCACTGACTTAAATGCAAAGAACATTGTACTTTCTAACATCTAGTGCTTTGAAGCTATAAGTCTCTTTCTTGAACATTTGATTATGTTCATTTTTTATGTTTGCCTTTCTTTGTATAGAGAAATTACTAAAATAAAATGCCTTCTGGTGATGCAGGTTTCATATTATGTTAAACTCTAAATTTTAGTGATTTATGATGTGATGCAAGTTTTTCATGTATTATCAGAAAGTGTAGAGTTAGTGTTCTAAATTTCTTAACTATCTTAATATGCATGGAAAATATTTTATATTATATACATTATATATTGGCAATGTTCTTAGATCTACCACTCACCAAGCTTGGATTAGCACCAGTTTATTGTACTCAATACTCTTGTCTAGTGCCTTAGTTAATGCTGAGTAATTCTGTTGGCCCTGGCCAGATTTCTCAGGTTTAGAATTGCTGGTCAAAAACAAGCATATTCATGTACATGTGTATTTTACTGATGGTAATTAGGAATTTAGATCAGCTTTCAGTCTCTGAAATGTGTGGGTGGGAAAGACAACAGCAAAATAGTCAAGAGAACTGGAGGATCACTGGGACTTGGTGACACATTGAATGTGGGTGGTAGTCACTTGTAGAAGGCTAGATAGGCAGTACCTCCTGAGTCATTGGGCTAAGTATCAAGATGCATCATGTTTACAAACAATTAGTAGCATGATGGTAAATTTGCAATTCATTTTCTCCACTTCCTATTTACTGCAATATAAACAGGATGGAACAAATTTTAATTGTTTCATTCCTGGCCTCTCTTTGGATATTTGATGGTCATTTTTCAGACATTTTGTTAATGTCCTGGGCAAAATCTAATGATAATCTGGCTTTTATTAAGAGAATTTCTGAGTACTTAAAAATGAAAGAATTTTAAAAATAATTTTTCCCATCCTACTGATTTATACAGATAGGAAACTGAGGTCCAGAGACTTAAAGGACCTATCCAATCCATAAATCCACTTGAAGACAGACTAAAATCTAGAGGTCGTGAACCACATCTACTACATTTTCTTCTATATAACATCATCTAACTTAGGAATTATTGATAATTATGTCTTCTTTTTCAAAAATTGTAAATACGTTGTCAGATAGCCTTGCAAGTTTATTTGAGCTGTGATATTCAGTCACAGCAAAATCATTTTAGGATATCACCACAATGTTACAGAATTGGTTAAAATCAGGAGTAGGGTTTGCTAACATTTTCTAAACATGGGGCAATTTCTATTTGTACTACACAATAACCATACGACATTTCTCTACTGCTAAGATTCAACACATATTAACTTAAGAACTTAAAAGGCTATGAAAATAATGGTGCTTGATTGTAAGGCATTTGTATGTGTTCTTCCCAAGCAGTCTGCATAAAGATCTGCTATATACTGCTAAAGGAACATCCAGAAGACCTTTCATAGGTGAAATTTACTGACCTCACTAACTTGAAGGCTCCATTGGGGAACACACCAAAGTGCAAAGGGTTCCACACTGTTGTACCACATTACTCAGCTAGCTGATTTGCCTGTCACCAATTAGAGCAGTAGCCCTGACATTTATAATGCACTCTCCGTATTCTTCTACATTGCAATTAATACTTGTAAGAAAGCAAGATGAAGATGAGAAAAATACCAGTAAATCACATTTAATCAGCTTCCAATTTTGGTTTGCCATTGACTGCTTTGTCCCTCCCATCCCTCACAGCTTCCCAGGACTGCATTTAAAATAATGCTTGCAAGTCACTCCTTTCTATGATTTCTTGATTGATTGACAAGCTGTATAGCAGCACATTGTTCTGCTCTACCATTTTCCCAGTGGGCGGTACCACACAATAGTGATGAGGAACTGTAATGACACTACATCAAAAGTTACTAAAATATAAATATGACACAAACTTCATTGTATGAAGCCAGATCCCTTTATATATTTATTTACATCACTTTTGTATGTAGCAGTGATGGAAAACATTAACCCTCTGCTTTCCAAGCTCACTCAAATAGGATTTGAATCCAAATGCTCTTTGGAGACACACATTTTAATATAGGTGTATTTTAGGACTTAAAGTATGGTCGTTCTTTGTATTTATGCAATCTCCTTTCTAAGCACTTCTTATCAGAGGAGATTTAAAGCAGATGGAAATTATTCAATGTAGTTATGAATTGAAAGCTTATAAGCTAGCTGCTCTTCAAAGTGCTCAGAACACCTGGGCCACCAGAATTCCTGAAGTAGACAATGGCATTTATACTGAGATTATAGCATCATCTTATTCTAACTGGTATTTTTGTCTTTAGAGTACAAGAGGGATGCCAGCACTTCTCACAGCTTAATTGGTTTTCTCCCTCGACTTTAATTAAACTCACCCTAAGCTTGCAAAACCCCAAGGTTGGCTGCTTAAGGGTGAGAAGGCCCAGTGTTTGCAGCTTTGAATATAGTATGATAAAGCATCAATTGTACTGTTTGATTAAATGAGTATGCGACTATTTCACATTTTTAGACAACAGCATTGTTATATAATCAACAGCATTCTAAAAATTGCTCTATTGTGGATGAAAAGGAGTCATTTTTGTAAATCTCCAACAGGCTTTTAGAAAATATTTAACTTGCCAGGCTGTAATGCATATGTTCACTGCTCAGCAATGCACCATTTATATTATGCCTAGTTATAAAACCTCATTATTTACTATTACAACATTATCTAGGTATCACTTACATCATTTAAAGAGAATTTCACCTTTGAGATTTATTTCCTTCAGTGGTGTGGCAAAGATCAAGGTCTTAAGCATTCTGGACATAACCCAATTCCCATATGCTTACTCAACCCTTTACTGGAAGGTCATTTAAATTGACTGAGTCAGTTGCATCTGAACAGGGAGAGAGTCTTCTGTCTTTTCTGTGATGAGTCAGCACTCAGTTTTAATATTGTACCAATACCTAGGGACCAGACAATAGAAACATGAATAGAAACACCTCCTAACAGCAGGTATCAGAGTTATATACCGCTGGAAGCCATCCCCACCGGCAAATATAAATTAAATACTGAGTCAAAAAAGAGAACATAATAGAAACCTATCTTAAACTGCTCCCACACCACCTACATATAAGTGATTGAAACTCTAAAATGTCATATTAAAAATATCAATTTCCTGGCTTCATGTTTTCTTTTTTTGTTTGTTTGTTTTACTAAAAGGGGCTACCATTTTTTTAAAGATTTAATAAGTGCCAGGCATTCTGCTGAGCACTTTACACCTGTCAACAAATTTAATGCTAACTTAATTGTTACTTCAATCCTATAAAATAAAAGAAATATCATACCAGCTATTTAGGCGCAAAAACTGAGGCACAAAGGAGTAAAATAATATGCTCAAGGTCGCAAGTAGGAAGTGGTAGGTCCAGAAGGAAAACCCTGGCAGTCTGATGACAAAGCCCCCTTTCTTAAGCACGATGTGAGTGAAACATCTAGTTAGCAACCAAACAAATATCAGTAATACTGATAAGGGAAAAGGATAGCTGTTAGGTTCAATGATCCAGAAGATTCAGAAGCTATTCTAGGAACATGCTTAGAAATGTTTTAATAGCCCAATTAGAATTCAAGTAAATGTCCCCAGAAGCATTATAGTCTGATAACTGTGTTAATATTCTCATTATGAATTGTTCTCACTAAAACATAACTGGGAAGAGGCACCACTGGATCAAAATTAAAGACTGAGTTAATTTTGTCAAAAATAAATTTAAATAATGTATTCATTCAGCAACTATTATTTGGCTACTACTATGTGCCAGGTACTGAGCTAGTCAATAGGATTTGTATCCCTCTTATCTGAAGGGAAAAAATACGCAAAAGTAAAGGCAAGTTGAATCATGGAATCAAAACATGAGAAGTAGGAGGAGAAATGTGGGTACTAGAGGCTGAGGAGATGGGGAGACATCTCCCAGTTAATGGATATTAAATTACAGCTAGATAGAAGGATAGAGCTTTGGTGTTCTGCAGGACTGCAGAGTGAATATGGTTAGCTATAATTTATTGTGCATGTTCAAAAAGTGAGAAGAGATGATTTTGAATGCTCACAACACAAAGAAATAAATTTGTGAGGTGATAATAGGCTAATTACTGATTTGATCATTATACCTTATATATACATATCAAGACATCACTGTGTAGCCCATGAATATGTAAAATTATTACATATTAAATAAAAACCAAAGGGAAAAATGCAACATGTGAAGCAAAGTATCAGGTTTTATCAGTTATTAAAAGAAGACCTGGTGGCTACCTTCAAGAAGCTTTTATTCTAAGTAAAGAGAAGATACACCCATGAAAAACTAACTAGTTTAATGTGATAGTGTCAAGAACATATATAATTAATAACTGCTGTGGAAATCTGAATTATTTGAGAGATCACTATGGGCTTGGGATTCTTAAATGGTAAGTTTCATTTCCTGGAGAGCTTGTGAAAATTCATGTTCTGATCTGTAAATCTGGGGTCAAGTCTAGGATTCTGCCCTTCCAGCAAGCTCACTTTCAATGTGGTGTTCATTTGTTAATCCACCAATCACACCTGGAGTAATGAAGGGCTAAAAAGATTAGGAAAATGTATATAGAGAACAAGAGACTTAAGATGGACTTTGAAAGGTGTAGATTATGGATGAGTGAAGAAATTAGGAAAGAACAATGGCAGTGGCACAGGGAGAAAGTGTCAGAATGAATCAGAATGTTGCCAAACACTAGGAGATATATAGCCATGGAAAAATAGGTTAGAAGCAGGCCTTGGGAGGAGAGGGGATACATTCGAGGCTAGGAATTTGAGCATAAAGAAATGAGGAATGATAAATTATATGCTTTTAGATTTTTGGAAATCTATAAAATGTATCATTAAAGTTTCTACTGAATTTGAATATCTGGACCTTAACTTATTTCCTTGAGAAATTATTTGAATTTATTTGCCACCCTAAAGCATTACATTCTGACTTTATGGAGATGTAGAAAACATAAGACAGCCAGATAACAATTTTGCAAACATTAGTAAAATCAGTTCATCATTATATCGTTTAAACATCTATGTTAATTGTCAATGTAGAGATAGGTGGCCTATTGAAGATGATTTGAGGAACTAATCAATTTGCAATGCTTCACTGGCACATTTTCCAAAATTCCTAAAAGCAACATTTAGTTTGTTTTTATTTGTTGTTTCATTCTGCTTCAAATGAGATCTCATCTACTATAGTTGGGATTGTTTACTGAGAAGAAATTACACAAAGAAAGCTATAAAAACGAGGAAAACATAAGCCCGAGAGGCCAGTCTACATCTTGTTCAAAATGTTGGTAGTGGGGCGGTGCCTGTGGCTCAAGGAGTAGGGGGCTGGCCCCATATGCCAGAGGTGGCAGATTCAAACCCAGCCCTGGCCAAAAGCTGCAAAAAAAA
>NW_003852552.1:215021-221423 GCF_000181295.1 Otolemur garnettii
TGATTAGAATTCAAGAAAAACTTGTTCAGCATTTTGGTTTTATTTCTCCTAAAAATAAAATAGACAACCTAATTCTTGCATGATGACAAGATATATCAACAATACACTAAAAATCAGTCAAATTGATATCTTTAAAAGAAATTTACTTTTCAACCACGATTTTGGCCTTGAAAACATACCTATTTTTGAAACTCAGAATATTTTTCTGTTCATCAACCATTAAAATGGTAAAAATTCTACAGATGATAGTTATTACTTGACTCTGCAACCTAGAGACAAGTAGCACTATAGAGTATTGAATTTTTTTTTCCTACATACAATGAATGAATAACCATTCCTCTTATGCAGAGAAGTTCAATGATCTCAATGCAGTCTCTTCATCACAAAAATGCAGATTTTGTGAAAAATCAATGTAAAACACAAACTCCTATGGCTACCCTTGGATTCAGAAGTCAGATTACATCTGCTCTTAAATGAACAAGAACTATCTCCTCTGACACTGGAAACACTAGGCTAAGACAGAAATAACACTTTCTAACATTGCAAACATGGTCAAGTGTAGTTTTATGACAACTATAACAACTCTAGGAAAGAAATGTTCATGTTATAATTGTGCATGTCTGTGCCTATGAGCAGGTTTATGTGTGTGTGTGTGTGTATATATATATATATATAATTTCTGTGTGTACATATATATAGACATCAGGAAATTACTCATAACTATGAGACTTTTGTAGTACTAAAGAGGTTCTAACCAAAGAAAGAAGCTTGTACGAGGTCAAGCTTCATTATAGATGTAAATTACAATTTAAACTTTAAAACATTCAAATTCTTGTGGCCCATTTACATTACAGATTGTGGTTCAGGCCTAAATGTCAACCTTTGCTGCCTTGTTTATAAGTTTTCAAATGAAAAGACACTCTGGGAAACATTAAGTTAGTTACTACTATAGTTTGTAATCAAATCATTGTTCTCTGGGTCCTAATAAAGCTTGATTTCTATGGTCCTTGTAAAAATTTAGCATGCATTAAAGAATATTAGGGCTTTTAAGAAATAATAACTTGAATTTATTTTCTGCATTGACCAACTGTTAAATTGCTATGAAAATTATAATCATTTTCTGGTGTATCTGGAACAAATTTGAAATTTCCCAGGTTCAGGTTGTTAGCAATAGCTTTCCCATTAAAACTATTTTCATTTGTGGTTTTGGAATAGTGTATAGGACATAATGTGAGAAGTATGATATTCTAGGTTTAAAAATTAGAAAAATATTGGTCTTTTTTGACCATCTGAGTCAGGAATTAAGTTTGTACTGTGTTCAAAGTGTAAACCAGAGTTTTGACCAAGTTGGAGTAACAGGAACCTGCTTTACTTTACTGTCTAAAATAATCAGCCAGACAAAATATATTTGAGACAACAGTTTGTAAAATAATTTATATCAGGCAACAAATAAAAGTGAAAAATCCTTGGAAGATGGGAAATGAGTGAATTGGCTTGCTAGAGCTAAGCTTGCTACAGCTTTCTGGCTTGAGTGAGGAGAGTTTCCAGGCCATGGTACAGAGAGAGAAAAACCTTTCTATCTGAGTATGGCAAACAACCTCAGTTCAGAACATAAAACTAAAGAAATCACAGCAGCTTCAGTTTGTAGAACACTACTGAAAAGGAGAGCACCTCACAGAGACAGAACACCAGAGCTCTGCAGTAGGTCCCTCTGGAATATTCAGCAGACTACTGATCAGTACATGCACGTAAGGAAGCTATTCAAAGCCAGGAAAAGAACCACAATGAAAGATTAGAAGAGAAAATATCCAGCCAGGAATAGTGTCACCTGGTCCCACCAACTAGACTTACAGACCTCATATTTCATAGGCAGAATACTCAGAAGAGTATTGCTCTAATAGTGATAAATGATTAGGCTTACACAAAGCATGGCTTTGGTCCTCCCTATCAAATGTTAGAAGTGACATTTTAGGCTAGATGATTTTTTTTTAAATTTTAGAAGCAAGAGCAACCTATTTCCAGTTAACTACATTCTGGAACATAGCTCAAAAGTCTTTATAGGACTGCAAAACTATTTAATGCCCAGCAAGGTAAACATCATGAAGTCAACACCCAATCAAAAATTATCAGGCATCAGCTTGGCACAGTGGTTAGAGTGTTGGCCACATACACCAAGGCTGGCAGGTTCAAACCAGGCCTGGGCCAGCTAAACAACAATGGCAACTGCAACAACAACAAGAAAATAGCCAGGCAGTGTGGCAGGCACCTGTAGTCCCAGCTACTTGGGAGGCTGAGGCAAGAGAATCACTTAAGCTCAAGAGTTTGAGGTTGCTGCGAGCTGTGACACCACGGCACTCTACCGAGGGCAGCATAGTGAGACTCTGTCTCAAAAAAAAAAATTATCAAGCATCAAAAGAAGCAGCATAATATGATCCATAATGACAACAAGCAACCAATCTCAGCTGACACAGAACTGACATCCACGTTAGAATCCTCAGACAAGGATATTAAAACAAATATCCCATATGTTTAAGACATATGTAAAGACAAAAGAGATATTAAAAACTTAAATCAAACTTATAGAGATAACAACTATGTCAGGTATAAAAATACACTGGATAAGATTAATATCAGATTAGATATTATGAAGAAAAGTTCGGTAAACATGAAAATACAGCAATGGAAAATCTCCAAAAAGAGAGAGAGAAAGGAGACTAAAAAATTAAGCAGAGCATCAATGTTTTCTAAAACAAGGTCAAGAGAACTAAAATACATGAGAACCTCCATAGTTAATTCCCTCCCTACATTGACCACCTCCTTAAGTTTACCTAATAGACCAGACATGCACCACATATCAGTACAGTAGGCCTAGTTCCTTGTGTTGACCACCCCCTCTGTATGTTGTCCCTTGGATGGTCAACTTACAGAGGTTGTACTGTATATGTAACTGGAGTAATCAAGTTAGAGGAAAACAATTTAAAGAAATAATGAACAAATATTTTCCAAAATTGATGAAAATTATAAAACCAAACATCAAAAAAGTTCAACATATTGCAAACACACACACACCAAAAAAAAAAAAACCAAAGAAAATTATAACAAGGAACAGCATAAATTGCTCAAAGTAAAGATAAAATTTTAAAAGCAGGGAAGGAAAAAGGATGTTATATGCAGAGTGTGAAAGATAATGTTAAGAGAATTTATCATCAGAAACTATGTAATTGACAAGGCAATGAAGCATAATCTTTAAAGTATGAAAAATGTTTTCAAAATGAAGGCAAAATAACATGCAATAGAATGAAACAGGATCCATATCTCTCATCACTCCCCAAAAATGCTAAATGTATAAAAGACTTAAACACAAGGCATGAAACTGTAAGGATGCTAGAAGAAAATGTTGGAAAAACTCTTTTAGATATAGCCTAAACAAAGAATTTATGAAGTAAACCCCAATGGCAATCACAGCAACAACCAAAACAAATAAATGGGACTTGATTGAATTAGAAATCTTCTGAACAGCTAAGGAAATGATCAACAGAGCAAATAAAAAACATACAGATGATAGAAAATATTTGCAAGGTATACATCTGGTAAAGGGCTAATAACCAAAATCTACAAAGAAATCTAACAAATCAGGAAGAAAAAAAATCAACTTCATTAAAAAATGAGCAAAAGACATGAACAGAAGCTTTTCCAAAAAAGATAGACAAATAGCCAATAAACATATGAAAAATACTCATCATGAATCATCAAGGAAAGGCAATTTAAAATCACTATGAGATATCACCTTACCCCAGTTAGAATGGCTTTCATTAAAAAGTCCAAAAACAATAAATGCTGACATGGATGCAGAGAAAAAAGAATACTAATACACTGTTGGTGGGACTGCAAGTTAATGCAATCTCTATGGAAAACAGTATGGAGATTCCTCAAAGAATAAAAAGTATTTGATTCAGCAACCCCACTACTGGGTTTCTACACAAAGTAAAGGAATTCATTTTATCAAAAGGACACCTTCACTCACATGCTTATTGCAGCACAATTCACAATTGCAAAGATGTGGAATTAACCCAAGTAACTATAAATTCATGATTGGATTAACAAAATGTATACGTGTACCATGGGATACTACTCAGCCTTGAGCAAGGATGAATTAATACCTTTTGCAACAATTTTGATGTAACTGGAGACCATTATCCTAAGTGACGTGTCTCAATAATGGAAAAAAAAATATCACATGTACTTGCTCTTAAGTTGGAACTAACTCATGAGCACTCATGTTCACAGAAGGAAGTAAAACTCAATAGAAGTCAAGCAAGGGGGAGGAAGGGAGAGTGACAACCTACCTAATAGGTACAATGAACTATCCATGTGATGGGTACACTTATAACACTGAATCAAGCATTACAAAGGTGATCCATGTAACCAAAACATTTGTATCCCATAATATTTTGAAATTTTAAAAAACTAAAGTTTTTAAACATGTAGAAGCTGAAAGCATTCATAACCAAGAGCCTCACACTACAAGAAATGTTAATGGACATCCTTTAGGCAGAAGGAAGATGATACTCAATGAAAATACAGTTCTGTACAAAGGAATGAAGAGCACTAAAAATAGCAAATAGTTAGGTCACTATGTAATATTTTCTTCTTATTAGTTAAACTCATTTAAAAAATAATTGACATTTATCCAAAAATATTAACAGTGTAATTTGGTGTTTATAACTTGAATAAGAATAAAATGTATGACAATAATAAGATAAAACCTGGGAGAGGAGAAACAGAAATATTTAAGTTTTTTAAACTATACATGAAGTGGCATAATATAACCTGAAGGCAGACTATGTTAAATCAAAGATATATATTGTAGTGAAGGTGGAGCAAGATAGTGGACCAGGGATGGTCTTAGTGACCACTTGCAGTGAGATAGGGGAGAGAGGACTCCAATCACCTCTTCTTGGGGTGTCCTGCCCAGAAACATCACTCTGGGGGGAGGGACACAATGAAGCAGTAGGGGACTCCAGAAGCCAACAAGGAAGTCAGGAGCAGTGGAAGACCAGCACCTCTGGTGAGTGCCTGGGTGCAGGCAGAGTCCGGGGAAGGCCTGTCCAGCAGATGGGGGGGGGGGTTGGTTTTTTTTTTTGGTTTTTTTTTTTTGTTTGTTTGTTTGTTTGTTTGGATATAGGTGCTTACTTGAGCTGCCTTGTAATGGCTTAAGCAAGAGAGTGAATTTGAACAGCATCCAGAAGCTGGCATTGAATCACTGGGTAGAATGAAACTCGTATTGGCTTGGCTATTAACAAGATATCGCCACTGTGGGAACTGTCACCTGGGAGGAACAGCCCCCAGAGTCCTAGTGCATGACCAGCTCTGGTATACCTGTTAAGCTTGGGAAGCCAGGCTTGGGGTGAGTTGAGGGGTTCTCATACCTCTGGGAAAGCAACTTTGTGGCCAAGGGGCACTATTTGGAAGATCAAGGAGTATCTCCTAAGTAGTCTGGCAAGAGCTGCAGGCTCCCAACCCTACGGGAACTGAATGCTAGCAAAGCAACCAAGCCCTGATTTAGGGCAAATAAATGAGGAGGATGGAACCAGGTCTCCTCAACAAATACATAGTGGCTTCTGACCTCCATCCTATACAGCAAATCAGCTGCATGTTTTTCATCTCCTAATACCACAGCACCACCGGTTCTCCATGAAATATATTGCCTTATATACCTTTTCTCTTTCTTCCTAGTGTCTTGGTGCACCAACTAGTATCCAGGCAAAATAATGCAATATTTTTTAAATCTTTTTTCTCAATTTTTTTCTGTGGTTTTTGTTTGTTTGTTGTTTTGTTTTGGTGTACTTTTATTTTTTCATTTTTACTTTCTTCAGTACATTTATGCTACAATTTTTCTGCCCTTTTTATTCTTTCTTTGTTTTCTATTTCTCTCATTTTTTTCTCTCTTTTGGTAAAGATTTTTGTACTTTTCTCAGCTTTCCCACATAAACTCCTCAAACACCAACAAAAATATGTCTTTTTTTTTACAACTTATTCTGCTTTATTCTTCTTTATTCTGAATTCTATTTATGGGACAGAGTCTTACTCTGAGGCCTAGCATAACGTGCCACAGCACTGGCTTAGCTCAAGATCTTGAGCCCCTGGTCTAGGGTGACTATCTAGCTTTGGCCATTATAAAGATTGTATTGGCAGATCCCCATTCCAACATACTGCTGATTTTTTACTATCTTTGGTGGAGGTTGAGTAGTGCTTTTGCTCAGGCTTATAAGGAACTCCTGACCTCGAGGGACCCCCAGAGTCCTGAAATTGTGGGTGTGGGTCAAAGCAGCCTGCCAAACACCACTATTTCTCCTGTCTCTCCCTTTTAATCCTTCTTTTCTCCTTTTTCCCCGATTTTCC
>NW_003852552.1:222169-223968 GCF_000181295.1 Otolemur garnettii
AAAAAAAAAAAAAAGAAAGAAAGAAAGAAAACACATATGAGGAGGAACCAACAGAACAAATTCAATTCTGACAATATGAAAAACCAGAACAAATCAACACCCTCCCCCAAAGGATCATGATAGCTACCCTAAAAGATTCCAAATATAAAGAAATTATGGAAATGACAGAAAGAGAATTTAAAGTATGGATGGAAAAATCAATGAAGGAAATTGAGGAGAAAGTAGAAAATAATAATAAAAAGCAAATAAAAAAGCTAACCAAAATAGTGAATGAAAGACATGAAGAAATGAGAAAGTGTACATTAGAGCTTAAGGAAATGAAGTGGCTAATCAGTGAACTTAAAGATGTGGTAGAAAGTATTAATAGCACATTAGACCATGGAGAAGAAAGCATCTCAGAGTTCAAGGATAAGACTTTTGAGCTAACCCAGACATCTACGAGGCAGAATAGAAGAGAGAGAGAGCAGAATAATCACTTAGAGAATTATGGGACATCACGAATTGTGCAAACATATGAATTATAGGTATCCCTGAAGGAGAAGTATGAACTAAAGGAATGGAAGCCCAACTGGAGGATGTAATAAACGAAAATTTCCCAAGTATCACCAAAGATTCTGACACACTCCTCATAGAAGGATATCAAACCCAGAGTTATCTCAGTACAAAGAGAGTATCTCCAAGACATATTGTAATGAACCTTTTCAAAGTTAAAACAAAGGAGAAAATTCTTCAAGGAGCAAGAAGTAGGTACCAATTGACCTACAGGGGCAGATCCATCAGGATGATAGCAGACTTTTCAGCTGAAACTTTTCAAGCCAGAAGAGAATGGTCATCTACCTTTAACTTTCTTAAACAAAATAATTTTCATCCCAGAGTTCTGTATCCTGCTAAACTAAGCTTCAAAATTGATGGAGAAATGAAATCTTTTACTGAAATGCAATCATTGAGGAAATTCACCACAACAAGACAAGGCCCACATGAAACACTCAGGCCTGTTCTCCACATCGACCATCATAATGGACCACCAGAAAAGTAAATCCCACAAACTAAAGGACATAAACCTAGCTTCTATAATGGTGCAAAAGATAAAAACTAAGCAATGGACTCTCACAAAATAAGATGAATAGAACTCCACCATACATATCAATTCTCTCTAAAAATGTAAATGGTTTGTATTTCCCACTGAAGAGGCACAGACTGGCTGATTGGATAAAAAAGCACAAGCCATCCATATGTCAGCTCCAGGAAACACATCTAACCTTGAAGGACAAAACAAGACTCAAGGTGAAGGGTTTAAAAGAAATATATGAGGCAAATGGAAAATAGCCCTAAGAGGGAAATTTATTGTATTAGTTGCCTACACTTGAAAAACAGAAAGAGAGCACATCAACAACCTAATGAATCTTCTCAAGGAAATGAAAAAGGAAGAGCAATTGAATCCCAAACATAACAGGAGAAAAAAATGACCAAAATTAAATGAGAAATTAATGAAATTGAAAACAAAAGAATCACTCAGAAATTAATGAAAAATGTGTATTCTTCAAAAAGATAAATAAAATTAATAAACCTTTGGCCAGATTAACTAGAAACAGAAAAATTAGATCTCTAATCAAAAATGAAAAAGGGGAAATAAGAATAGAATTACACAAAACAGCATGGTACTGGCACAAAAATAGAGAGGTAGATGTATGGAACAGAATAGAGAGCCAACAGAAGAATCCAGCTACTTACCACTACCTGATCTTTGACAAGCCAATTAAAAACATTGAGTGGGGAAAAGATTCCCTATTTAACAAATG
>NW_003852552.1:225007-246700 GCF_000181295.1 Otolemur garnettii
CAGGGAAGGGGGAATGGGTGGAGGGAGGGGGATTGGAGGGATCACTTCTGTGGTTTATCTTACAAGGGTACAAGTGAACCTTTCTAAGAGTAGAATATGAACGTTTTGGCACAATAACTAAGTAAATGACATGAAGGCTGTATTAACCAGTTTGATGAAATGTTTCAAATTGTATGTGAAAATAGCACACTGTACCCCCAGAAGTGCATTAATGTACATAGTTACCATTCAATAAAAAAAAAGTTTGTTTTGAAAAAAAAAAAGAATAGAACCACAGAAATACAAGAGATTATCTCTGACTACTACAAAAATCTCTATGCCTAGAAATTGGACAATGTGAAGGAAGTGGATCAATATCTACAATCACACCATTTCCCTAGATTTAACCAGGAAGAAACAGATCTCTTGAACACACTGATGCACAATGCACTGAAATTGAAGAAACAAAAAAGCTTCCAACAATGACAACAACAACAAAAAATTCCTGGACCAGATGGCTTCACATTAGAATTCTATCAAACCTTCAAAGAAGAGCTAGTACTCATACTGCAGAACTTATTCCAAAACATTGAGAAGGAAGGAAAATTCCCCAACATGAAGCCAACATCACCCTGATGCCAAAACCAGGAAAGGACCCAATTGAAAAGGAAGAATAAAGACCAGTTTCACTAAGGACTATCAATACAAAAATACTTGACAAAATCTTAGCAAATAGATTCCAGCTGCACATTAAAAAAACTATACATCATGACTCAGTCCTCATAGCACAGTGATTACAGGATCAGCCACATACACTGAGGCTGGTGGGTTTGAACCCATCCTGGGCCAGCTAAACAACAATGACAACTGCAACAAAAAATAGCCAGGTGTTGCAGCAGGTACCTGTACTCCCAGCTACTTAAGAGGCTGAGGCACGAGAATTGCTTAAGCCCAAGAGTTTGAGGTTGCTGTGAGCTGTGATGCCACAGCACTACCAATGGCAACATTGTGAGACTCTGTCTGAAAAAAAAAATTATACATTGTGATCAAGTAGACTTCATCCCAGGGATAGAAGGTTGGCTTAACATATGCCAATTTATAAATGTAATTCACCATATCAATAGAAGCAAAAACAAAGACTATATTATACTCTTAATACATCTAGAAAAAGCATTTGACAAAATTCAGCATCCTTTTCTAACATGAACACTTAAGAAAATAAGCACAGGAGGCAAAATGCTTAAACTGATTGAAGCCATCTGCAGAAAACACACAGCTAACATACTGAATGTAGTAAAACTAAAAGCTTTTTCACTTAGAATGGAAATGAGACAAAGATGTCCAGTATTGCACCTACTATTCACCATAGTCCTGGAAATTCTAGCCAATGCAATCAGATAAGAGAAGAGTATTAAGGGCATCCTAATGTAGGCAGAGGAAGTCAAACTCTCCTTCTTTGCCAATGATATGATCTTATACTTAGAAGAAAACCCCAGAGCCTCAACCACAAGACTCCTAGAAGTAATAAAGAAATATGGTAATGTTTCAAGGTATAAAATCAATGTCCACAAATCAATAGCCTTTGTATACCTCAAAAACAGCCAAGTTAGAAAGAAAATCAAGGACACAATTCCCTTCATAGTAGCTTCAAAGAAAATGAAATACCTAGGAATATACCTAAGAAAAGAGGTGAAGGATCAATATAACGAGAATTATGAAACCCTAAGAAAAGAAAAAGCAGAAGACATTAACAAATGGAAGACCATACCATGCTCTTGGCTGGGAAGAATCAACATTGATTTCTGGGTTTTTTTCTTTAATTAAATCATAACTTTGTATATTGATGCATTTATGGGGTTCAGTGTACTTCTTTGATATATAATGTGAAATGTTTACATTGAACTAAGTAACACATCCATCACAATTATACTCATTTCTTAATAGTTTTGAAATGTACCTTTGCATCATGCACATTAGGTGAGGTCCCCCCAAATACCCTCCCTCCTCCCATATCCCACCTTCCCTCATCCTCCTCTTCCCTTCTACTTTCTGGACTATAGTTATGTTTTGCCATTCATATGAATGTGTAGGTGGTTATATATTGATGTCATAGTAGTATTGAATACATTAGATACCTTTTTTCCATTCTTGAGATACTTTACTAAGAAGAATATGTTCCAGCTCCATCCAGGAAAACATAAAAGATGTGAAATCTCCATCTTTTTATGGCTGCATAGTATTCCATGGTATATATATACCACAATTTGTTAATCCATTCATGGGTCAGTGGGCACTTGGGCTGTTTCCATGTCTTGGCAATTACAAATTGGGCTTCAATAAACATTCTGGTGCAAATGTCTTTGTTATAAAATAATTTTTGATCATCTGGGTATATACCTAGTAGAGGAATTACAGGATCAAATGGTAGGTATACTTTTAGTTCCATGAATGTTCTCCAAAATTCTTTCCAAAAAGGTAATATTAGCCTGCATTCTCACCAGCAGTGTAGAAGTGTTCCATTCTCTCTGCATGCACACCAACATCTACAGTTCTGGGATTTTGTGATGTGGGCTAATCTTACTGGAGTTAGATGATATCTCACAGTGGTTTTGATTTGCATTTCTCTGATGATTAAGGATAATGAGCATCTTTTCATGTGTTTGTAGGCCATATGCCTATCTTCATCAGAGAACTTTCTGTTCAAGTCTCTTGCCCACATAGAAATGGGTTTATTTGTTCTTTTCTTATTGATTAGTTTGAGTTCTCTGTACATTTTAGTTATCAGACCTTTGTCAGAAGTGTAACCTGCAAAGATCTTCTCCCATTCTGAAGATTGTCTTTGCTTTACTTACTGTGCTGTTGGCTGTACAAAAGCTTTTTAGTTTGATTAGATCCCAATAATGTATTTTTGGTGTTGCTTCAATTGCCCAGGGGGTTCTCCTCATAAAATATTCTCCCAGGCCGATTTCTTCAAGTGTTTTCCCTGCACTCTTTTTCAGTGTTTTTATAGTTTTATGTCTTAAGTTTGAATCTTTTATCCAGAGAGAATAAATTTTTTTAATGGTGAAAGGTGGGGTCTAGTTTCAGTCTTTTACAGGTCACCGGCTAGTTCACCCAGCACCATTTGTTAAATAGGGAGTCTTTCCCCAACTGAATTTTTTTTATTAAATCATTGTGGTGTACATTAATGCAGTCATGAGGTACAATGTGCTGGTTTTATATACAATTTGAAATATTTTCATCAAATCGGTTAGCACAGCCTTCATGGCATTTTCTTCATTATTGTGTTAAGACATTTATATTCTACATTTAGTAAGTTTCACACGTACCCTTGTAAGATGCAGTGTAAGTGTGGTTCCAACTGAATATTTTTGATAGGCTTGTCAAAGATCAAATGATGATGAGTAACTAGGTTCATCTCTTGGTTCTCTAGTCTGTTCCATAAATCCACCTCTGTTTTTGTGCCAGTGCCATGCTGTTTTGATCACTACAGATTTATAGTATAGCATGAAGTCTGGTAACATGATACCTCCTGATTAAGAAGCAACATTGTTAAAATGTCTATACTACTCAAAGCAATCTACACATTTAATGCAATCACCGTTAAAATACCAACATCATACTTGAGGAATTGGGAAAAAACTGTTCTTCATTTTATATGGAACCAGAAAAAAAAGAAACATATAGCCAAGGCAATTCTTAGTAATGATGACAAAGCCCGAGACATCACTATACCAGACTTCAGGTTATATAAGAAGTTCACCATGATCAAAACAACATGGTATTGGCACAAAAATAGAGACATAGACATAGACATATGGAACAGAATCAAAAATCCAGACTGAAAGCAGTCTCTCATATCCTATCTGATCTTTGATAAACCAAACAAAAGTATAGACTGAAGAAAAGAATCCCTATTCAATAAATGGTCCTGGGAAAACTGGATAACCCCATGTAAAAACTGAAACTACACCTGCAATGTTCACCACTGACATAAATTAACTCAAGATGGATAAAAGATTTAAATATAAGATATGAAAGGGTAAAAATCTTAGATGAAAGCATGGGGAAAACTCTTAATGATTCTGGCCTGGGGAAAGATTTTATAAAGAAGACTTAGTGGCAATCGCCACAATAACAAAAGTAAACAAATAGGATTTAATTAAGCAGAAAAGCTTCTGCATAGCTAAGGATACAATAATTAAAGCAAAAAGATAACCTTCAGAATGACAAAAGATATTTGCTTGTTACAAATCTGACAAAGAGTTGATCACTAGAATCATCAAAGGACTCAAATTACTCAACAAAAATGAGTAAACAATCCCATCTATCACTGGGCAAGAGACATAAACAGAACCTTCTCTGAGGAAGACAGATGAATGGCTAACAAACATATGAAAAAATGCTGTTTGTCCCTAATCATCAGAGAAATGCAAATTAAAACCATCCTGAGGGATATCACTTAATTCCAGTGAAAATAGCCAACAACACAAAGTCCCAGAGCTGTAGATGCTGGGTGGTTATGGAGAAAAAAGATATGAAGAGAACACTTTTACATTGTTGGTAGGACTGCAAAGTAATATAGCCTATTTGGAAAGAAGCATGGAGAATCCTCAAAGAACTCAAAATAGACCTTTCATTTAATCCTGCAATTCTATAACTAGGCATCTACCCAGATGAAAAAAAATCATGTTATCGTAGAGACACTTGCATGAGATAGTTTATCACAAATAAATTTACAATCACCAAGATGTGGAAACAAGCCAAGTGCCCACCAACCCAGGAATGGATTAATAAATATGATTTATAATAATCCATATATATAGATTAGTAATCTATATATATAAATTGAGTAGTATTTCATCTACTTTTCTGGAATATTTCATAAAGTATTTCATGGTATTATATATATATATGTATACCATGAAATATATATATTTATACATATACATATATATATTGTACCATGAAATAATACTCTCTATATATATATAATGAAATACTAATATACATACATATATATATATATATATACCATGAAATACTAATCAATCATAAAAAGGATGGGACTTTATATCTCTTGCATTATTAACCTGGATGGAGTCAAAGCACATTCTTCTTAGTAACTATCACAAGAATGGAAAAAAGCAAGTATCCAGTGTACTCAATATTAACATGAAGCCAGTAGATGATCTAATACACACACACACATATAAGAGAAAAACTCAATTCAATCCAAGTTGGGGGAGAGGGAAGATGGAATGAGGTAAAGGGGAAGAATAAAGGGGATGAGTGTGCTCCCACTTAATGGGCACAATGTAAAGGTATATGGCACACCTCTTGGATGCAGGACACAAGTACAATAAGGACTCTACCTATCAAATGCAAACATTATAACCTAATTTTTTGTACCTTCACATCAATCTGAGATTCTTTTTAAAAATATATATATATTGTAAACCTTAAAGCAACCACTAAAAAAACAAAACAAAGAGTTATAGCTAAGGTCAACATAGAAGATAATAAAATGAATCACAAAAAAATAAAATAATAATCCAAAGAACACAGAGAAACAGGAATAGTGAAACAAAAGATAGGTGGGGAAAAAGAAAAAAATAGCAAAACTAGAGCTTTAAACCTAATTATATCAATAATAATATGAAGTACAAATTGTCTATACAACCCAATATATAAGCAAATATTGTCAGATTGAAAGAAAAAACACAGTAGGGTGCCAGCCCCATATGCCAGAGGTGGCGGGTTCAAACCCAGCCCCTGCCAAAAACTAAAAAAAAAGAAAGAAAGAAAGAAAGAAAAAACACAACTTGATTATATGCTACTTACAAAAAATGCACACTTGACTATAAATACACAAATAGATTAAAAGTATAGAGATGGGAAGTACATGCCATTCCCGCACAAACAAAACAAAAAATGCTGAGTGGCTCTATTAATTCAGACAAAGTAGATTTCAGAGCAAAGATTATTACTAGGGTTAAACAAGATTATGCATTAATGATTAAAGAGTCAATTTAGCAGTAAAGTATAACAACATTAAATGTTTATGCAACTAATAACAGAGCTTTGAAATACAAGGAGCAAAAATTCATAGAGCTTTTCTCACAAAATTTAAATATTCTTTTTGGTATCTGAATCTATGGTGCTAAACAAACCTGGTTTATAATTACCAGATTATAAAAAACCAAATGCATCAAATTTCAAGGAGAAATAGACTAACCTACAATTATAGTCAAATTTGTATACCATATCATTATAAACTAAATTTTTGTTCTTCCCCAAAATTAATGTTGAAATTCTAAGCCCTAATGTGATTTTATTCCAATGTGATAGAATACTAATAATAATAGTAATGAAAGTTAACATTTATTATGCACTCACTATGTTCCATATACTATTCTTGTTTCTTTTTATATATTATCTCTTTTAATTCTCCATTATAGTCCTATGAAATAAACAATATTAATTCCCCTATTTATAAGGCCTGAGGTAACTAAGTTATGAGGGTGGAGCTCTCTCACCCTTTTCTGACACATGAAGATAAAAGAACAAGTTAGTCAGCTGCAACCAGGAAGAGGGCCCTGACCGGAATGTAACTGTGCTGGCACAGTGACCTGAGGCTTTTAGTCTCCAAAACTGTGAAAAATAAATTTGTGTTATTTGTAAACCATCCAGTTAAGGTTACTTTGTTATAACTGTTTGAACTAAGGCACATGTTTTTAAAATTGCTAAGAACAAGTAGAAAATCAGCCAGGATACAAAAGACTTGAACAACAGCACCATCAACAAACATGACCTATTTGACATTTATAAATGACACATTCATGAAACAATAGCACAATACACATTCTTCTTAAGTTTATGTGGAACATTCTCCAAGGCACAGCATATTCTGGAACTTAAAGTAAGTCTCAGCAGGGCAGTGCCTATGGCTCAAAGGAGTAGGACCCTGGCCCCATATGCCGGAGGAGGTGGCAGGTTCAAACCCAGCCCCAGCCAAAAACTGCAAAAAAAAAAAAAAAAATTAAATCTCAGTAAATTCAAAATATTCAAGTCATGCAAAATCTCTTATCTGACCTTAGTGGAATTAAATCAGAATAACAAATATTCTAAAGCAATATTTAAGAAAGAAATTGATAGCACTGAAATGCCAATATCAGGGGAAAAAAAATAAGTCTCCAGTCAATGACTTCAGCTTCCACCTAAAGAAAGAAGAAAAAGTAGAGAGAATGAAACCAAAAGTGAACAAGAAAAAGGAAATAAAGATTAGAATAAAATAGAAGTTCATAAACCGGGTGGCGTCTGTGGCTCAGTGGGTAGGGCACTGGCCCCATATACCAAGGATGGAGGGTTCGAACCCAGCCCTGGCCAGCTAAAACAGCAATGGCAACTGCAACAAAAAAATAGCCGAGTGTTGCAGCAGGCTCCTGTAGTCCCAGCTACTCAGGAAGCTGAGGCCAGAGAATCATTTAAGCCCAAGAGTTGGAAGTTGCTGTGAGCTGTGACACCAAGCACTCTACTGAGGGTGACAGAGTGAGACTCTGTCTCAAAAAAAAAAAGAAGTTCATAAACTATTTTCTAGTTCTAGATGAACAGTATTGTAAGTTGATGGATTCAATAACTGGTTCTTTGAGATCAATAAAACAGATAAACCTCTTGGAATACTTTGCTTTATAAAAAGGGTGAAAGCTATATCATTAACATCAATATAAGCATATGCCTAATTAATTAGTTAGAATAATAGAAAATAATAACTAACATTTTAGACATCTGATGTCTAAGTTCAGATCTATTTTTTAATATAATAGCAGCCATTGAGATGCACTTTTTAGATGTCCTTTAAGAGAAACTTGCTGTGAAGTGCGTGGATAACTGTCAGCCTCCAGATGTGTTTACCTGTGAGTGGTAAATCCATACATATAAGTTCTGACAATGAAGTTCATGGACTCATCCTAGAAAAAATGCTACATACCTCACTGCTGAATATCACTGTGATCACCTTCAAAATACTCCACTTGGGAAGCTATGCACAAATGCCAGCCCCTAATCCACTCTTGAAAGCAATTCTGGAACTCTTTTCCTTGAATGGCCATCATAGCTGTAATCGTATTACACTTGATGTCCTGAATGTCATTAAAACATTTCCTTTATCTTTGCATAAGGAAAAAATTCATTGTGAGCTAGATCAGTTGAGTAGGGAGAGTGTTCCAATATAGTTGTTTACTAGCTAAAAACTCCCTCACAGACAGTGCCATGTAAGCTGGTGCATTATGGTAATGAAAGAGCCAACTTTTCTTATGCCAGAATTATCAGTTAAGATTTTCCTAACTAAAAAAAGAAAAAAGTTTTCGTAAGTATTTCTCTATCAATGGTCAGTTGATCAGCTATGCTTCTCATAGTTAGCTGATTATTTTAACACACAATTCAAACTAAATTTTACAATGTTTTAATCAGTTCTGCTCATTACTGCCCACCCTGACCTCTCTTCATCAGTGATGCTTTATCTCCCCTATGAAAAATGTTTAATCCATTTTCACACTGCCATTTTCTTCATGGCATTATCCCTATCACCTTGGGCTAACATGTCCTTGATTTCACTTTCTCTCTTGTCAAATGTAACAAGAAATTTAATGTTTATTATTGCTCTAATTCAAACTCTGACATGCTTGCAACAGCACAGAAAAACATGCAACACCAATAATAGACATCACTCAGCAAGACACTTCCACACATCTACATGAATACAACTATGTGACACTGATATATCAAGGTTCTGAAACCTTACTGAGTTGTTTGTACAATGCTGCCAATGTAAGCACATGGTAGCAAGTTCACAAACTTAATTGTCAGACCTCATAGTCCCTGGTTCTCTAGGTCAGTAGCTAAGCATGGTAGGGGTATTAATGCAGAATCCTTCTCGCCCAAGAGAGGATTCCTCTAGCAGGCAAAGATGGCTTAAAAACCTTCCACTCATCTGGACAAAGCTTTATCAAAACTAGGCCACAGTCTATTTCTCTTGCTACCCAATCTTCCTTTGTGTTCCCTTTCTTCTTTAACAAGTGTCAGGCCTGCTTTGTATTTTAAAGGCTTTCCCTGCCTACTCTAGCTTCCTTTACTGTTATGCTTCATAGAAGTTTTCTCCAATTGATTGTTTGCTTTTCTAAACTTGTCTTGGCATTTGCCTCTTGTCGGACTCAAACTGACACAATCTAGGAATTCCTTAAGTGGAAATACTCTTTAAGAAAATATAATATAGGGTGCTGCCTGTGACTCAGTGGGTAAGGCCCTGGCCCCATATACTGAATGTGGTGGGTTCAAACCCGGCTCCCAGCCAAAGTGCAACAAAAAAATAGCCAGGTGTTGTGACGGGCGCCTATAGTCCCAGCTGCTCGGGAGGCTGAGGCAAGAGAATTGCCTTAGCCCAGGAGTTGGAGGTTGCTGTGAGCTGTATACCACAGCACTCTACCGAGGGCAATAAAGTGAGACTCTGTCTCTTAAAAAAAAAGAAAAGAAAATATAATATAGTATGCTATGTAAAATTAAAGTGTCCAAAAGTTTATTACAAATAGATTTCATTAAGTTACACACTTATGTTTATTATTGTTAACAACAATAATAACTAATGAAATTTATTATGTACTCACTGTTTTTCATGTAGTATTCTTGGTGTTTTTCATATATTATCTCATTCAACTCTTTATTCTAATTCTATGAGGTAGACACTATTAATCTCCCACTTTTAACAGATGATGGAACAGGCTTAAAGAAATTAAACACACACACACACAAAAAAAGAAATTAAGCCACTTGCCCATGTTTATACAGATAGTAAATGCTTAAATTAGGCCACAAATTTTGCCAGCCTGCCACTAGAGCCCACACTTTTCATTATTACATCATTCAAGCCTTGTATACTTTCTTCAACTCCATGTAATCAATAGGATTTAGACATGTTGGCCAGACTGGTTCTTGATCCTAGATATACCCTTGCCCAGATCTAGAAGTCTATACAGTATAATTTGTCTCTCTACTAGCTGACTTACCTCAAAGCCAAGAGAAACTCAGGACCCTGCAAGACCAAGGACATTAACCTCTAGATGTTACAGGAAGACAATATATTGGAAAACATGGCTTCCGAGAATAGATAAGCATTATTTTTGAATCATATCCTAAAGGAAGCTATTTAGAATTTCAGAATACCTTTGTGTACAAAATGAAAGATGATTAGAATAACTTTTGCCTTATTACTCAAATTACAAATGTTTACAAAGATCAATTACTTTAAGAAGTATTAGTGAAATTTGATAAGTTTAAATTAACTTTTTAATGATTCCTTGAAATTTGGGACTTAAATTTTTGTAGAATTCTAACACCTAGGTTGATCCAAAAAGTTGATGGGTAATAATACGTGGATCATTATGAAAGTTTTGAGATACACAAAAACCAAGAAACATAAAATCTGTGTGGATGGCAACAAATGAAGTTGAAACTTACATAGTGAATCACAAAGAATGCTGTCAACTGTATTTCTTAGAAGTGAAATGATGGATCATAACACAGTCTGTCTCAAAACTTTCATAATGACCCATTCCTATTGAAATGTTTAATAAGATGTAGCCATATATTTACTTTATGTTACAAGTGACAAAGTGTTTGGTAGAATACAAAATCCTTTCTTTATAAACAAAGATATGATGTGGGTTGTAAAGCATCTGAGTACCTACTACAGAACAAAATTACTCTGGTATTGTCATATTCAAATAGTTCCTAGGCCTCCCTTCTAGATTATGCAAAGTTTAAAGCAATCTTATTCTTAAGAGATAACTGGGGGGAAAAATACCTTAAAAATTTCAAAGAATTGACTTTTCAGTTCTTTGAAAATTCATATGGAATCACAAATGGGTTATGAATGTTGAGAAACTATAAGACGTCAGTGTAAATCCATAATGAGGATGGGCAACCTGTTTAGATAAAATTGAAATGAGCAGTTTGAAAACTATAAATCTTTAACTAAATCAGAACCTCATTAAATTTGGAAAAGCTTCATTGAATATTTGTAAAGGCATTTCTCTCCACATTTCAAGTCTATTTCAAAGCAGGAATAAGAAATAAATAAGCTCACTGTGAGAGGTTTGATCTGCTCTTACTTCTGCAAATGCTTGACAAACTCAACAATACACATTAAATAATAGTAACGGTCTAGGAAAGTTAGGTCTCTAAGCAGTTCCTGATGAACAGAAATCAGGAAATACTAACCAATAAAGATAAAATCAGAAATCTTTTGAGATTTTATTCACTTACATAGAAATGTATGTGCTGTTATTCACTATTACAATAAAATGCATAACTGTGGTACTAATAGGTTGTCCTCAATTTGATTTTTAATTGTGTTGTTCCTACATTGAAAATGACTTGAAGATTGTTACCTTATAAGAATTAGCTACATAAATGGAAAGGTATAGTAGTTTTATCCTATTATACTTTTGGGGATTGCTGATCCTAATCCTCACCTCATATATAATATCCCCATATCTGAGGGTAATTTCTGTATCATTCAACAAATCATTTTTAAATGTATGTAAATGTCTTCAATTAGCTAAACATGTTTGTTTTCTCTCACTAGTACAGGGGTTCTCAATCTGTGGGTCACGACCCCTTTGGGGGTCTAACAACCCTTTCATAGGGGTCGCCTAAGACCATCCTGTGTATCAGATATTTACATTACAATAATTTAAATATTGTAAATTACAATATTTAAATTACAATAATTTTATGGTTGGGGGTCACCACAACATGAGGAACTGTATTAAATGGTCGCAGTATTAGGAAGCTTGAGAACCACTGCACCAGTAAGACTCTTTTGTTATGATCTGAAGGTCTGTGTCCTTCCAGAATTTATATGTTAAAACCTACTCACCAAGGCGGCACCTGTGGCTCAAAACGGTAGGGCACCAGCCTCATATGCTGGAGGTGGTGGGTTCAAACCCAGCACCAGCCAAAGGAAAAAAAAAAAAACTTAATCACCAATGTGATGATATTAGGGGGAGAGGCTTTTGGGTGGTGATTAGGTAGGATTAATTTTCATATAAAAGAGACCCCATGCCAGGTACAGTGGTTCATGCCCATAATTCCAATGTTTTGGGAGGCTGAGGCAGGAGGATAGCTTGAGGTCAAGAGTTTGAGACCTGTCTCTACAAAAACTTTAAAAATTAGCCAGACATGGTGGTATGCACATATATACTCAGCTACATGGGAGGCTGAAGTAGAAGTATCACTTGAGCCCAGGAGTTCAAGGTCACAGTGAACTATGACAGCTCAAATGCAGTCTACCTCAGGCAACAGAGTGATACCCTATCTCAAAAGTAAATAAAAACCTCAGAAAACTCCCTTTTCTCCTTCTGTTGTGTGAGAATGCAGGGAGAAAAGACAATTTCTATAAACTAGAAAGTGGACCATCAATGGACACCAAATTTGCCAGTGTCTTGATCTTGGACTTTCCAGACTCCTGAACTGTGAGAAATAAATTTCTGTTGTTTATAAGCCATCCAGTTTATGGTATTTTGTTATAGAAGCCTGAACTAATAAACCATTGCAGTGTTAAAATGCACCAGAGACATTTTACATAGGATATTTTAACATATTTGCCAGCAATTTTCCTTGATAATTTAAATGTTTGCTGTTATTAAATTCTTTTGATAACGAAATGTCAATGGTGTCATAAGTATGTAAGATGATTCACAAAGCACTTCAGTGCACACTGAATTTATTTTCTCATCAATGAGTAAAATAAGGACCCTCTTTTACTTATGAAGAAAATAAGACTTTTAATTGACTAGTTGACATGATTGTTGTCAATTCAGATATTGTCCTAACAAATGTCCTAAAAAGCTCAGATTGAGTAAATATAAAGCAAATTAAAGTGCATGAAAGCACAATTACAAATATCATAGTAAATCTGAGAAAGCACAAATATAAACAAGTTACAAGAACGAATCTTTTCTTTATAAGGAAAGGTATTATGTGAGTTATAAAGCATTTGCATACCTACTACTATATTATAAATGTAGCAAAACCTCAGTAGACAAAAAGATGAAGGAAATGTGATGAAATAGATCATAGACATTGTAGACAATCATGCCTATATCCAAAAATCTGCCTGTGTCATTTACTATTTGACAGCAGGACACATCACCTCGTTGATTCGGTTTCTTTATCAGCAAAATGAGGATGATGACAATGCTTATCTTTTAAAGGGTGGTTTGAAAATCAAATTTAATTAATTAGGTTAGGTGGCTGGCATTTAATAAGTGATCAAACATGTAAGCTCTTCTTTCCACTTTTTTAAACTAAAGCAAGTAATAAGCACAAAACAGAAGATCTGTAAACAGTGGACCATTGTAAACAAAAAAAATATATGTGACTTTTATGTATCAATAATGGATGGCCAAATGTAGTGGCTCCTGCCTATAATCCTAGCATTCTGGGAGACGAAGGCAGGAAAGTCTCTTAAGCTCAGGAGTTCAAGATCAGCCTGACCAAGAGTGAGACCCTATTTCTACTAAAAATAGAAAAACTAATTAGGTGTTGTGGGTGCATGCAGTCCCAGCTACTTGGGAGGCTGACGCAGGAGGATCACTGGATCTCAGGAGTTTGAAGCTACTGACATAGGCTGATGATATGGCACCCTAGCCTGGGCAACAGAGTGAAATTGAGTTTAAACAAACAAACAAACAAAAAAAGACTGGATGAATAAGTTATCCACACCTTCTTGAATTTTCAGCCAAACTACAAACACTATAATATTGTCAGGAGCACTTCCTTTACTACTGAGAAAAGTAATAGTAATATTTCCAGGAAAAAAATAAAACAAAACAACATTTCAGTTCATCAGTCCTCATATACTTTCTAAGTAAGCGCTTTAGTTGTCTTTTTGTTAAATTGTTCATATGTAATTGTGTGGCTTCATTTTACTGCTCATATCATGCCTTAAAGTGAAATCACCCAAACTTCATCTTAATACACAAACACAACTGCTTTTCCCTTTTGACCCATCATGATCTATTGTCAAAAATTATCAGGGCTTGGCTTGGCGCCTGTGGCTCAAACGGCTAAGGGGCCAGCCACATACAACTGAGCTGGCAGGTTCAAATCCAGCCCGGGGCCCGCCAAACAACAATGACGGCTGCAACCAAAAAAATATAGCCAGGGGTTGTGGTGGGTACATGTAATTCCAGCTACTCGGGAGGCGGAAGCAGGAGAATCACTTGAGCCCAGGAGTTGGAGGTTGCTGTAAGCTGTGATGCCATAGCACTCTACCCAGGGTGACAGCTTGAGGCTCTGTCTCAAAAAAGAAAAAAAATTATAATGGCTAGGTGGCCCCTGTGACTCAGTGAGTAGGGTGCTGGCCCCATAAGCAAGAGTGGCGGGTTCAAACCCAACCCCGGCCAAACTGTAACAAAAAAAAAAAAAAAGAGAGCCAGACATTGTGGCGGGTGTCTGTAGTCCCAGCTACTCGGGGGCCTAAGGCAAAAGAATCGCCTAAGCCCAAGAGCTGGAGGTTGTGTGAGCTGTGCTGCCATAGCACTCTACTGAGGGCCGGAGAGTGAGACTGTCTCTGAAAAAGAAAAAAATTACTAGGGTTTGCTTTGTTCTGAAAAGTAATATACCTCCCTTACCATGTTTAAATAGATATCTATAAAGTATTAAATATAGTTTCTAGATTACTCTTTCTCCACGTTCTCCCATTCATATGGCAAACACATAAACTTGTTATGAATGGTACGCTACTGTCAGAATGAGTACCAAAGATTATAACATAAAAATATTCCCACTGGTTCATCTTTTATTTTGTTTTAATTTAATACCTAATTTCATTAACTATGTTTACTTTAAATTAAACAGTAATTTGGTAAATTTTAGAAGATAAAAACTAACATGGTAACAGTAGTCAATAAATCTTCAAATTGTGATAATTCACACTCTGTAAAACTTGTGATTTGTACCAAAAATGGTATGAAATATAGACATATCCTACGAAATACCAACAAGTCATTTACTCATTATGCAGGGGGTACATTTGGGAAAACTAATGATCAGTTTGGCAAGTAACATTTGCTGGTAAACAGCCTGAAATTGATTTAAAAATTTAGAGAAGTTGATGTAACATAGCACTTTTGTTTATTATTTAGTTTTTAAAGAACTGCATGATATAACTAACATATCAATGGTCACACTCAAATGGCTATTGACATTAAATGTATCTTTGAGCACCTTTGCAGGTGTCCTCAAACTACTGCCCACAGGCCACATGCTGCCGCCTAGGACATTCATCCGGTCCTTCAGGTGTTTTTCCCACCACTGCCTGTCCTGCTTAGCAGCTGACTCATCCCGGGGCCCACAGTCCAGCCCTCCGACAGTCTGAGGGACAGTGAACCGGCCCCCTGTTTAAAAGTTTGAGGACCCCTGCTTTAAGGAGTTATCTGTGCAGAATGGAAAAAAACACTGAGTTAAAAGGAAAATTAAAAAGCTTCAACAATTTAAGTCATCTTAGTGCCTGGATCTAAATTTTTAAAGAGCCAATTCACATATGCTTTGGCCTGGCTTTGACATCTAACATGGCTATCAAGCTAGATGAAGGGAATCACTCTTAGACACTTGCTTCTTCTCTTCCTATGCAAATAGAAGAGAGTCCTTAATATATTTGACTTTGACTTCTACAAGCGACAATCTATGCCTCCTAGAACTCATGGTGAGATGGCCTAGTATGGGTACACTGGTCTTTCCATGCCAGTGTTAACCTGAAGAATGATTCATTGGGTGGGAAAATATTATCTTTTTATACTCTATTTTCCATGTCCTCCAATCACTTTACCCAGTTACCTTAGGTGACTAGCACTTTACAGTGGGTAAAATGTGATTATCTTCCATTCATTTCTAACTTCAGATACATAACAATCAGACACTAAAGTAGGGGGAATTAAAATGGAACTTTGAACTGATAAGCAATAACCATTCAGTGATGAGTTGTGATTTATCTTTTTTAGAATACCAGCTTCCTTCTTCATTTCCTAGACAAGTGTTATCTTTGAAGGGTAAATGCTTTTATTCTATTTCCTTCTAACTTTTTGACTGCCTTCTGACTGCCTATCTTTGGAGGCATCCTCTCTATATAATGAAAAGATAAAATTATGTTTTCTCAACTATTAAATTTTCATTGGGTCTGAAAACTGAAAGAGAATCATATCTGGCAATAGAAACTCCTGAGATTTATTTCCAGTTTCATTGCTGGTTGTGACACTTAAGACAACTCATTTACATTCTTTTATACTCTCGTTTGCAATGTGCTCATGTACTTGCAGTCTCTGTCACCGAAGTACGTACAATCAGAGATTTCCAGTAAAGAAGATAAAAATTAGAAATGAATTATCTCACCGGAGACAAACATGGTCATATAGACACAGAGAGTAGCTCAGGTCTTTGGGTCCCCAAAGAACACCTCACACGTTCTATAAGAACTCTGAAATTCGGTACATCCTGAGCCCCTGCAGTAGGCATTTCTGGCCATTCATATTTTGAGTCAGTTAGTCTAAGGTTGTTGGATTCTGTTTGCTGTCTGACCCGAAAGGTGACAGCACCGCCAGGATGAAGCTTGTGAGATTTTTGATGAAATTGAATCACGAAACTGTAACTATTGAATTGAAGAATGGAACACAGGTCCATGGAATAATCACAGGTGTAGATGTCAGCATGAATACACATCTTAAAGCTGTGAAAATGACCCTGAAGAACAGAGAACCTGTACAGCTAGAAACACTGAGTATTCGAGGAAATAACATTCGATATTTTATTCCACCAGACAGTTTACCTCTGGATACACTATTTGTGGATGTTGAACCTAAAGTGAAATCTAAGAAAAGGGAAGCTGTTGCAGGAAGAGGCCGAGGTCGAGGTAGAGGAAGAGGCCGTGGCAGAGGAAGAGGGGGTCCTAGGCGATAATGCCTGCCAGAATTACTGTTTCAAAGTAATAAGTGATTTGGGAATTTTTTTTGTACAAGTTTTGTTTGTTTATGTCAATTTTTACTCTTAATCTTAGCCAAAAGGCCAAGAAGCAATGTTTATGTCTATTTTTAATAAACATAAATGTGGAACAGAGCTGCCTTCTGAGTGTAAAAAATACGAAACAAACAAACAAACAAAAGAACTCTGAAACTCAACCAATGACCTGGCTATCCAGTCCTTGAGCTCATAGTGGAAACCAAGATCAACGTAGTAACAATTAACAATAAATATGCTCTTTCCTAAAACCACCAATAAATACACTGTTTCAAACATTTAAAAAAAAACCTATAATATTTCTATCTGTTAGGTACTCATTTGACTGGGATTCAAGGGCACTATTTGGCACCTTGATATCCTGCTTCATTATCAGAATGAATACACATCTTATTCTTATACACATAAATGGTCAACCAGAAAGAGAGATGCACTGAAAGGGAAATTCACAAATGAGAAGCAACAAAGTTTATCCTTTGCTGCCCACCAAAACAAAATCTTATTTTTTGTACCTTAAATGTGGTTCATAAAAGCATGTCCATGGACTTTATACATTTGAGCAAAGGAAGAAATTAACTCAATTCAAAGGGGAGATGAGAAGAGACCCAGAGATACAGATGCCCTACCAGATATACAATACCCTGTCCACCTAATACTTACTTACCATATGCTAAATGCTTTGTTGAGATTATCCTTTGTTGAGATTGATCCTTATGAAACTCCTGTTGAGCAGGTAATATCACCCTCATTTTACTAAAGAGGGAGTTGAATCTAAAATACATTAAGTAACTTGCTCAGGATAAACCAACATAATGAGAGGACAATTTGACTCCATACCACATTACTATCTCCTATGTCCCCTTGGCTTTCTGTTCCCTTTGCCCTAACTAAGGGGTTGGCAAACTTTTTTCTATGAAATGCCAAATGGTAAATACTTCAGACTTTTAACCACATAGTCTCTGCTGAAACTACTCAACTCTGCGCTTGTAGAGCAAGTCACTGACAACAATACTTAAACAAAAGATCATGGCTGTGTTCCAATTAAACTTTATTTATGGGCACTGAAATTTGGATTTTATGTAATTTTCTATATGGCAAACTGTTACTCTTACTGGACTTTCCCAACCATTTAAAAAATGTAAAAACCTTTTTAGCTTTTGGGCCCTATAAAAGCAGGCAAAATGGAGTGGGCTAGTGTGATTCAAAGACTGTCATCTGTTGACCCCTAAGTTAGTCAGTGCAGAAGTGGGCTACATAATATACACCCATGATTCTGTGTGTACCCCAACCTGTCCTGAAACCTTCTTTCTTATTCCTATGCCAAGGATGCCATTTGGGTTAGTTTTCAATGACATGTATTTCCCAAACTTCCATCTCTTACCAGTCTCACCTTCCTTTTGACACACAGCCCTCAGTTTCTTAAATTAACACATATCCTCCTTTATCTATATCAGAATATAGCTCAAACTTATGTGTCTTTATGTGGTAGAGTGGATAGTAACTCTATTAATGGGGTAGTCAAGAGGAGAAAAATAGACCTATTATTCCAATTTTGTGCTTTAGCATTTGACATCACCATAGTCAATCTGCCATCACTCTACCATCGGTGCTCTTTTAGGCTCTTCGATGTAATTAGAATCACAATACATGAAGTTTAAAAACTTTACATTCAATTTTAAGAATCCCAGCTAAATGTTCTGTGGGTAATACCTTTGGTTTTATAAATAATTACTTAAGCCCAGATGATTTCCATGGTAAAACCTATGAATAAGGGACATGAATGCCACTTGAGACCAACTGACTAGTACCACTGTCTCTGCTCCTCACTAGCATGGAGAGCTAACTATTTTGCTTTCTATATTTCATTCCTTTGAACTGCTTTCTCTTTAGTCCTTTCTTTTTCTCTTCTTTTACATCATTTCTTTGTAACTTTCTGTTTTTCTTTGCTAGACTCAGCATAGGGTAATGGAAGGAATGCTAAACTTGTATAGTATTGAAAAGACCTCATGTGTTAGTCAGGACATTTTCTTTCTTTTTTTTTTTTTTTTTAGTCAGGACATTTTCAATTCTGAGAGACAAAAACCAAATACAAGCTAGATGAATAAAAGAGCAGGTATGTGTGTGTGTGTGGGGGGGTGTTTATATGCACAATTAGATCCAGTTCAAATGATATATTAAGGGCTATTTCTTTTTCCAACTTTTGGCTACAGCTCTGTTTATTTCTACTTGCTTTCTTTACCAGGAGGCTTTCTCTGTGTGGCAATAAGATAGTGACCAATAGCCTCAAATCCATATCACTCTTACAGCTCCCAATTCCAGATAAAACAATAGTGTAACTCCCAATAGCTTTTGGAAAGTTCCAGAGTAGGTTTTCATTGGGCTGTGTTGGGTCACATGGATATGACTGAGCTAATTATTCTGACTAGACTTATGAGATACACGTTTTGGCCAGGTCTGGGCCTATTCCCATCCATGTGGGAGACCAACATCAATGAAAGCATATAAACTTAGTAGAATTAGAGTGGAATGAGAGTGGCATGGTACTCCAATGGATGATAACTAGAAAAGAGTAACCTATCTATGAACTAGGATTTGTGAATGACTTCTACTAATGCAACTGTATGACACCAAATTATTCAAGGTCCAATACAAAATTGGGAAATTCTGCATATGTAATGACTCAGAAATATTTCTATCTATAAACAAGGGACTACTGTGACTTAAGCCTGTTAGTGGACAGTAGGGCTACCCTAAGAATTTGTTTGCCTTTATTGACTATAAGGACCTAATCCTTATCAATTGCTTTCTTAGACTAGAAGATATCTAAGAGGTATGTCTTATCTCCATCCACAAAATTCTATCTAGATAGTAAGTCTTCCTAATATTACTCTGTAGAACTCTTATTGTATCAGCCTGTCAATTTTATAGATAAAGAAATGAGACTTAAAGAGATAAGTAAGTAGTAAAGCCAGGATTCAAACACAATTGTTGTCATTTTTCCTGTATGGTGGATTCCAAATTTATATTCTTCCCTGCTACCAGGCTGTCCTGTAACCCTTAGCACAAAGGGGATATTGGCTTCTACAGATGCATTTTTATAGCATTTATAGACACATGGTAAGATGTGTTCTACAGAGTAACTCTCACAAATATTTTTATCTACTATATTTGGACAGTAATGTAGACAATTCATCAGAGCAGTTATTTGTGATTTAAAGAACAGGGAAGTTTCAGGGTGTGGGTTCTTATAGTCTACCCATAGCATTTCTTTTCTGTGTAAGGAAGGTTTTCTAAGTATAAGTAATCAAAAATCTCATACAGCAACAATATCCTGCCAGAACCTTGTTCTAATCAAATGAGATGTGTGTGGTAATACTCTATTTACTTTGTATATGTACAACTAGTCTATCTTTATTTCCTGTTAACTTCAACTCAGTACTCAAAATTTTCTCTCGTGGATCATCAGAGAAAACATTCCACATAAATAAGATTATTGAGAAAGCAGAATATCCTGTAAATCTGTTTCTTGGCCTTAGAAACTGTCAGCATGATTAAAGCATACTTCTTTAGTTTAGACTTGTACAAATGACATTCTTGAAACAATCAGAAAGTTCTCTTTAAGGGCTATTCTTGCAGCCTCCCTAAAAATATAATCACACTTTACTTGCAGATAATATGATCTTCTATATAGAAAATCCTAAAAATTCCAGACACTATTAAAACTCCTAAACCAATTCAGGAAGGTTTTAAGATGAAAAATTAATATATAAAAATTTTATTTCTACATACTAGCAATAAACAATCCAAAAATGAAATTAAGAAAACAATTTCAATTATAACATCATCAAAAATAATAAAGCACATAAGAATAAGTCACACAAAAAGATAAAAAACTTTGGCCCAGTGGTTAGGGCACCGGCCACATACACTCAGCTGGCAGGTTCAAACCCAGCCCGGGCTAGCTAAACAACAATGACAATTACAACAGAAAAATAACCTGGCATTGTGGTGGATGCCTGTAGTCCCAGCTACTTGGAGCCTGAGGCAAGAGAATCCCTTAAGCCCAAGAGTTTGAGATTGCTATGAGCTGCGATGCCACGGCACTGTACCAAAGGTGACACAGTGAGATTCTGCCTCAAAAAAAACTTTGACCCTGAAAACTATAAAACATCACTGAAAGACATAAAAGAAGACTTAACCAGTGAAAAGACATCTCCTATTTATGGATTGAAAAACTGAAGATGTTTAAGAATGCAACATTCTCCAAATTTACCTACAGATTTAACACAATCTCTGTCAAAATCTAGGGTTTTTTTTTCTTTGTAGAAATTGACAAGATAATCTTAAAATTCATATGGAAATGAAAAAGTCACAGAAGAACCAAAACAATCTTGTAAAGCAAAGCAAAGTTGGAGATCTCACATGTTCTGATGTCAAAGCATGCTACCAGGCTACAATAATAGAGACTGTGTAGTACTTATATAGACAGATATACATCAATGGAGGGGAATTAGAAGTCCAGATATAAACCCAGAGTGATTTTCAACAAAAGTTCCAACACAATTTAATGGAAAAAGAATAGTTTTTTCAATAAATGGTGTTGAATGATTGGATACCCACATGCAAAAAATTAAGTTAGACCTC
>NW_003852552.1:248342-265449 GCF_000181295.1 Otolemur garnettii
ACTTGGGAGGCTGGGGCAGGAGATGCACTTGAGCCCAGGAGTTGGAGGTTGCTGTGAGCTGTGAAGCCACAGCACTCTACCCAAGGGGACAGCTTAAGGCTCTGTCTCAAAAAAAAAATAACAGTATTAATTATAAAAGCCAAGAAGTAGAAGGAATCCAAATTTTTATCAGTGAATGAACAGATAAATAAAAAGTAGCACATTCATACAACAGAATATTATTCTGCAATAAAAAAATAAAGTACTGATAATGCTAGAAGATAGATAAGACTTTAAAACATTATGTTAATTAAAAGAAGGAAGTCACTAACAGTCACATATGTTTTGTTTGATTTTGGTTTTGTTGTTGTTTTTGCAATTTGACCAGGGCCAGGTTTGAACCCACCACCCTCAGTACATGGGGCTGGCACACTACCCACTGAGCCACAGGCACTGTCCCTAATGGTCAAAAATGTGTCCAAGTTATATGAAATGTCCTGAATAGGCAATTCAATAAAGACAGATAGTATAGTAGATTGGTGATTGTGTAGGATGAGAAGAGAGGGAGGTAAGAAGGAAAGGAAGAATAACTGTTAATGGGTATGAGGTGTCCTTGGAGAGTGATAATAATGTTCTAAAACCGATTTGGTGGTGGCTGTACCAGTACATGCATAAACTGAAAACCATACATTTTACTCATTAAAATGTATGGTATGTGAAATATATCTATAAAGCTGTTATTTTGAAGAATAATGATAATTGGGTGGCACCCGTAGCTCATGGCCACGTGCACCAAGGCTGGAAGGTTTGACTCCCTCCCACCCCCCGCCAGCTAAAACAACTGAAAAATAGCCGAGTGTTGTGGCAAGCACCTGTAGTCCTGGCTACTTTGGAAGCTGAGGCAGGAGAATCACTTAGCCCAAGAGTTTGAGGTTACTGTGAGCTATGATGCCACGGCACTCTACCAAGTGTGACAGCTTGAGACTCTGTCTCAAAAAAAAAAAAAAAAAAATATATATATATATATAATGATAATTAACTTACATAAGACGTTTTGAGTTATTTTTGAACTAAACTTTTTTGGCCCTCTGAGAATTCATGTAATTAAACATACATTTATTAAGTACATTTGTCACAGGGGCTACAAAGATGAATAAAGATCCAGTCTCTGCCCTCATGGTAATCTCAATCTAACAGTGAAATGAGACAAGCAAACAAATATAAAACAACTAACATTAGGCAATATATGGGATATTAGTGAGGTCAGACAAGCTGCTTTAACAAATAAACCCCCAAATTGCAGTAACTTTCATGTCTGACAATCCAATGCAGGCATCGGCCTTTCATATGATTTGGGGCACTCTAGCATCTTTCACACTATGGTTCTGCCATCCTCTAGGGCCCCAGACTCACCTGTATCTAGCTGAAAAAAATGTAAAAGATAACAAGCAGAGAAAGTCTGCTTATTTCATTGCTTCTTTGGCCACGCACACTTCATTCCTTCCACTTGCAATAACTTGTCCCAAGACCCCAACTAAATGCAAGAGTAGCTTGGAAAAATAGTTTCCATCAGGATAGCCACTACCAAGTGATAATTATATGCAAATGGAAAATCTTAATCCTGGTGAAATAATTAAGAAATTTACTGGTTTGTATAACTAAAATTTATGAGTTTGCCATCACATTTGTGTAGTTTTGCTTATTTTGTCTGTGTTTTCAGGGTCATATCCAAAAAATCTTTACCCAGACCAATGGGTAACTATTTATAAAAACCAAAGGTATTACCCATAGAACATTTAGGTGAGATTCTTAAATCTGCATGTGAAGTTTTTAAGCTTCACATATTCTGATTCTATCAACATTGAAGAACCTAAAAGACACTGAGGTTTTTGTCTACATTTTTTTCTAGTAGTTTTACAGTTTAAGATCTAATCTTTAAGACTTTAGTCAATTTTGAGTTGATTTTTGTATATGGTGTGAGATAAGGTCCAGTTTCATTCTTCTGCATGAGTATATCCAGCTTACCAACACCATTTATTAAAGAGACTGTCCTTTTTCCATTGTGTGTTCTTGGCACCATAAATATTTGCAAACTATACATCTGACGATAAAGGTTAGTATTCAAAATATGTAAGGAACTCAAATAACTCAATAGCAAGGAAACAAATAACCATATTTAAAATGAGCAAAGGACATGAACAGACGTTTTCTAAAAGAATACATTAAAATGACCAACAAGTACATGAAAAATTCTCAGTATCAGGAATCATTAGGAAAAGGCAAATGAAAGTCACAATGAAATATCATCTCACATCTGTTAGAATGACTTCTATTAAAAAGATGGAAGACTGTAGTCCTAGCTACTTGGAAAGCCAAGGCAAGAGAACTGCTTAAGCCCAAGAGTTTGAGGTTGCTGTGAGCTGTGACATCATGACACTATACCCAGGGTGAAAGTTTGAGACTCTGTCTCAAAAAAAAAAAAAAGGAAGGAAATAAATGTTGGGGAATATGCAGAGTAAAGAGAACTCTTGTACATTGGTGGTGGGAGCGTAAATTAGTAGAGCTGTTATGGAAAATGGTATGGCAGTACCTCAAAAAACTAAAAAGAGAAGTATCATATGACCTAGTAATACCACTTCTTAAGGTATATATCCAAAGGAATGAAATCAGTATGTTGAAGGAATATCTCCACCCCCATGTTCATTGCAGCATTATCACAATAACCAAGAGATGAATCAACCTAACTTTCCGCCCATGAATAAATGTGTAAAGAAAATGAGCTATTTATACACAACAGGATATTACTCAGCATCTACAAAGGGAGAAATTGCGACTCTCAAAATCCAGAGACTTACCAATTAGAACACGAAAAAGTCTTAAGGTTTTCAAGAGATAAAGACAATTTTCACTAATATTGCAAACATTACTGTGATTCTCTGCATCAGAGGGAACAGTTATTGGCTATTCTATGTAGCATGATCTCCAAAATGGAGTAAGACGATCTTTCAGAGGATAAGAAGAAAAAGATTTTGTTCGTAATTTGCAGGATATTATTAATTTACTTAATTTTACAAAAACCAGACTAATGAATAATAAAAACTTTTCAATAGAAATATGTGAAGTGACCCAGAATCTATTTTGTATTATACAGAGTTTCTTTGATTATCTCGTGATAAAGTACTTAAAGGAGGTGTAGAACTTAAAGATGCATTAGGCATTTTTCTTTTATTAAAAGATAAGTGTTTCAAGTGTGCCAACCTTTGCTCTGATGACAAAAGGCTCTTAGTAATGTGTTACCTAGAATGTGCTTTTAAAAAAGAATAAACCGTGCTTGCTTTAGGAGCACATGTACTAAAATTGGAAGGATACAGAGAAGATCAGCATGCCCCCTGCACAAGCATGAACCTTTCCATATTTTAAAAAATAAATAAATAAATAAATAAACTCCCCCATATACCTTCAAAGGAAAAGTGACATTTTAATAATAACAAACACCTTATTTTCAAAAGAAAGTCACATTATGGAGATACCATCGGTAAAAGAAATGTTTGAAAATATTTGTAACATCTTGGGCTTTTATTGCTAAAACTATGTGTGCCATCTATGAAAACAAAGAAAATTCATATATTTGCACCCTTAAAATTTGAATACATAATAAAAAAATGACAAAAGACAAAGTATTCACAGAAAAAGAAAAACAAATGGTCCTTAAACACGAAAAATGCTCACCCTCACACCTAAAGTATTAAAGTTAAAACTACAAGATAGCATTCCTCATGCATACTGACAATAAAGTCTGTTGGCTTAATGTGGAGAAATAGTCACTCTCTTAAATTGCTGGTAAGTGTGCAAAATGTTACTATCCCCATGGAGGGACATTTGGCATCATCAAACACAATTACATGGCTTTACTTTTTGATCCAGCAGTGCAGCTTCTAAGAATCTACCTTAAAGGTACAATGCCAAGAATATGAAATATATGCACTAGTTATTCTTTGCAGAATTACTTTTAATAACAAAAAATTGGAAACAACCTAGATATCCATTCATAAGGCACTGATTGTATAAACTATGACATCATGACACAAAGAGGGAAGTGCAACATCTTAAAAAATGAAGGAAAATTTGCTGATTTGCTTATTTTTGCAAAAAGAAATATAGAAAGGATGAAAGTACTAACTTACAAAGTAATAGAATGGGGTGGGAGAGAGATGGAGGGGATAGGGATAGCAACAAGTCTTCTCTGACTATATCTTTTCTATATCACTTTAATTTTTAAACTATGCAAATGAAAAAAGTATAAAACATTAAAACTTTAAACAGAAACAGATGAGCATAATATATATGAAACATAATATAATCATACTGAGAAAGTGATTATTTAAAGTAATTTTTAACACAATATTCTGCCTGCACATCTTATTTAGATATATTCAAAAGACAAAAAGAACTTCAAAGAAAACTCAGTAGGTTTCTTTTTATTAGTAATATTGATTATAATTTCGAAGCTAATTTAGACATACTTTAGGATAAAGTAAATAATATATACATGTTAGTAAATAATACATACATGTTAGTAAATAATATATACATGTTACATATGATTAGGCACCATTATTTTTAAAGTAAGAAAAAGAAGTATTATACAATAAATAAGAACAAAATTGGTGATTTGCGTCAACCTGGATGAGGTTGGAGAATATTACGTTAAGTGAAATGAGCTAGGCATAGAAACATAAATACCTCATGTTCTCATATGTGGAAGCATAAACTGTTGATCTGATAGAAAAAATGAGGAATGTAGAACTACACCTAAGGGACAGTACTTTTACAGTGAGAGGAACCAGAGGTCACCATCTTAAATTAAGCAAATGATCAAACTTGCTGTCACTAGTATTAACTGCCACCAGACCTAATGTGCCTGCCAATAAGATGCAAATTAAATTAAACAATCTCAACTTTGAAATATTCTAGCTGAAACATTTAATCTTAATTTAACCAAATCTTTAGAGACCTAACTTATATTTTATAAGAAATATATGAGATTTTTTTAACATGAAATAGTACCAGAAGAAACAATAAGATAAATCCAGAATCCAGGCCATTCTGAAGGACAGCAGTCTTAGACACTTAAAAAAAACAATGTCATGAAAAATAAAGGTGGTAGAAATAGGTATTCTCTTCAAGAGAGGCTAAAGAAGCAAACCAAATATAAACATGTGAACCTACATTTCACATTGGTCAAAGAAACGCTATAAAAACTTCTTGAGACAGGGTGGGAATTTTTCTTTATTAAATGATAGCTGTGTACATTAATGCAATCATGGGGAGGGTGGGAATTTTTTATATGGACTAGTTATTAGACGGTATTAGGGAACTATTGTCATTTTTCTTAGGTGCACTAATTAGTATAGTGATTATACAAGAGAATTTCTTTATTCTTAGTAGATGCAAGCAGCATATCTAAGAGAAAGTACTATGATGTCTGCAAGTTACATTTAAATTATTTAAAACAAAAACAAATGTAGTGGGAAGCACCTGTGGCTCAGTGAGTAGGGTGCCAGTCCCATATACTGAAGGTGGTGGGTTCAAGCCCGGCCCTGATCAAACTGAAACAAAAAAATAGCCAAGCGTTGTGGCAGGCACCTATAGTCCCAGCTACTTGGGAGGCTGAGGCAAGAGAATCACCTAGGCCCAGGAGTTGGAGGGTGCTGTGAGCTGTGATGCCCCACAGCACTCTACTGAGGGTAACAAAGTGAGATTCTTGTATCTAAAAAGAAAAAAAAAAAAGTAGTAACCCAATTTAACCAAAACCTCCACTAAATTAGTAGTTAGAATTGAAAATTGGCAATCAGTATGTAATAAATGCAGCCAACCATGCACATCTTTTCATTCGAACTTATATATGTATTTTTGTGAAGTACCTTTTTTAACTATGACAACCATTAAAACCAGGTATCAACATATACGGAACTTAGAACTGGACCATTAAATCACTGTATCACAAACTGTTAAACCAAGAATATAAAAGTAATGAATCATATCTAGTAATATTGTGCTCACTAAAATATGATAATATGTATAACATTTCTAATAATATACTAATGAGAACAAAAAATGGCTCTTTAAACTATTAAAAATAAAATGTATGGCTTGGCACCTATGGCTCAAGTGGCTAAGGCGCCAGCCACGTACACCCAAGGTGGCAGGTTCGAATCTGGCCCAGGCCCGCCAAACAACAATGACGGCTGCAACCAAAAAATAGCCAGGCTTTGTGGCGGGCGCCTGTGGTCCCAGCTACTTGGGAGGCTGAGGCAGGAGACTCGCTTGAGCCCAGGAGTGGGAGGTTGCTGTGAGCTGAGATGCCACGGCACTCTACCCAGGGGGACAGCTTGAGGCTCCTGTCTCAAAAAAATAAAATAAAATGTATAATATTTTCAGTCACTTTTATTCCAACTTTATCTCCTTTTTCATTTTTATTTGGATAGTATGCATTAAAATGTGCATAAATAGTTATTACACTAGTAGATGTACATTCCTGAGAATCATTCTAATAAGTAGGATGGTTTGTTGGTTCATGAATTTTACTTTCAGTAAAGGTTTTGCCTGGCTTGAGTGGTGTGATATGAGTCAATGGGTAAGGAAGGGTTAATCTTTTGTGTGAAACATACAAAATGTTAAGAAAGAAACTGCATCAGTTTTCTAGGGCTGCTATAACATAGCACCACAAACTGGGTGGCTTAGAGCAACTTATTCTCTCATAGTTCTGGAGGCTAGAAGGCTAAAATCATGATATCAACTGGAGTGTGGTTTCTTCTGAGGGAAAATCTCTGTACCTCTCTTCTAGCTTCTGATGATGGCCACCAATCCTTGGCATTCCTTGGATTGTAGGTGTATCACTCCAATCTCTGCCTGCATCTTCATGTGACATGCTTCCAATGCATCTGTGTCCCTTCATCTCTTTTTATAAGTACATCAGTCATAGTGGCATTAAGGGTATGCCCTACTCCAGTATGACCTCATCTTAACTACTTACAACTGCAATAAACCTATTTCCAAATAAGGTCACTGTCTGAGGTACCAGGGGTTAGGACTTCAACATACCTTTGTAGGGGAACACAGTTCAACACATAATAGAACCCTAACTGATATTTTCTTCATCTTGTTCTATGTGGAATTTCTCTGCCTTTGTCTCTTCTTTCATTATTTATACATTCACACATTCAGTGAAAAAGAATCAGGAGAAAAGAAAAAAAAAAAACAGCTGCAATATGTCTGAAGACATTTTGTGCTGTGATTCATTTTACAGTATTTGAATTAGAAATAATTATTTTGCGACTGCTAGAATTGTTATCATGTCTTATCATGAAATAGATTTTTTTATTTTTCCAAATAACAGAACTGAGGACTATGAATTTTGTCCTTGTAGTTTTCTAATTCACATTAGAAAGCATGACTTTTTTATTAAACTTTCCCTATCTTTAAATTCTCAGCTTCACCCTTTAGCACTATTATAATTCTTGTTCTCTTCAAGTTATCAAATCCAACATGTATAGTGTCTCTTGAACATGACTTTTCTGTAGATTATTACCTTCAAAGTCTGATTTATCTTCCTTTTAAACTATGGATCCTACTTCCTTTGACATGATATGTTCCTACATTTCACGTCTAACCAATAAATCTTAAAAATCTTAAGGCTCATCAGTGTGTGACTTGTTTAATTGATTCGATTCATTGGCAACTGCATTCCTAATAGATACATTACGCTCAAGTTAAAAGGAGGAAATGTTTGGTTTGTTGTTCTCAGTTTTTCTAAATACAGAAAACTGGGCATTGATTCCTATACCTGCTTCAAGTTGTTCTGTGTTGTTTAATATGGTTTCAATTTGACAGGCAGCAGGAAAATCCTATTTAGCACACAAATGTAAAGAAGAAAAACCTCTTGAGTAAGAAGAAAGCCACTATAGTGGCTATTTAATAAATATTAAGTAATAACAGCAATACTCATGGGGAAAATAGTACAAAATAGTCCTATCGTTAGACAAAAAAGCAATCATACATTTTAAAGGCCAAATGACTTGGAAAAAGCACACTATATTTATAAATTCTTAAATAAGCATTTATCCTATTTATTGAAATTCCCCTTTTAAGGTATAAAGAATATTGTATTTACAAAGTCATATTTCCTATTCCCCAAGGTGAGTGCACTGTGCCAATTCCACAACTACACATTGTACTCCAAGGATTTCTGTTCACTAGTTCAGGCTTTCAGAAAATTTGTAAAGTGTAGTTTGTCTTGGAGCTATTCTTATTCCCCTCTTTTCTTTTTTCCTTCCTCCTTTCAAGCTCTCCTGCTCTCTCTGTAGCCCTCAGAATCTGCCCTTAGGTAATGATCTGGTAGTTTCTTCATAGTAGGCCAGTGGTTCTTAAATTGTGCTCCCTGAACCAGCAACATCAGCATCACCCAGGAACTTGTTAGCAATGCACATTCTCAGGTCTCATCCTAGACCTTCTAAATCAGAAACTCTGGGGGTCAAGCCCAGCAATCTGTGTTTTAATGAGACCTTCAAGTCATTCTGATACACCCTGATGTTTGCAAACCACTGTACTTATCCAGAAATGACTAATATGTTTTTACATGTTAGCCATAGCAGCAATACTTGGATATTTTTAGAAAAGCGAAAGAACTAAATTTCTAATTAAGGAATTTTAGTCACCAGCCAATCAGCAGGAAAGGTACAGTGTAAACAAGGCTTCTTCCTAATTTTCTGACACTATCTCTATTCTTAAGACAACTCTGCATAATATATGCAATTTGTTCATTCATTCAGACAGTTTGTCAGTCATCAAATATTTATTTAAGGGTTCAACCTGACACTATGGTAGTTGATAGAGACATAAGGACTTGGTTCTTGCCCTGAAGACACATCCCATTTAGTAGCAGACATTGACAGTAAGATAATTAGAATACAATATTATAAATATACATATAGAGGTATATAAAAGGTGCTAGGCACACAGAGGAGGGATAAGAAGTGAGATGAATTAAAGGCCAATGACGGTAGCACTTTGGTGACAGCCCTGTGCCCACCTGACTACATGAGAGTTATACAATCCTAAGATTCCCAGCCAAGTTTGCCAGGGGCCCTAAGTCTAAGTAGATATTGTTATCGAGTGATGCTGAAATTAGCAAATTGCACATAAGATTTTATGATGCTTTTTATAGTCGTTCTAACGGGGTAGTGGAGGGATTATCCCAAATAACCTGGAATAGCAGTTCTCAAAGTGATCGAGATTGTTTAGGCTTAAAGGCAGGAGTTATCCTAAAAGTACTATTCTTTTTAATTGGCTGTATATGTTCTTATTTTTATAATTTTCACATATCAAACTAGAGCTCCACTAATTTCTCTAAGAGAACTCGATTTGTCTTTGGTGCCATTAGAATTAATGTTTTAATGGCAAGAGTAAACTCCCTGAGTCCATAGACCATGTCACTATGATAGTAAAATTAATCAGAAGCACTTTCTACGCTGACTGTGGCTGATTTAATCTTGAGGCCCTGATTCTATACCACATAAATTCTGTCCAGAATGCATAATTGTTCCCCCATTCATGGATTTTTAAATAATAGGTTTTAAAAATAAAACAAGTTTTTAAATATTTTAAAGTATCTATTTTAATCTACTTTCATTGAATTTATGATGCCTTAAGCTTCCTTGTGGATTATAAAATATTAAGTGAATCCTGTAGACCTTTCTATTCACCTTGCAGTACTTTTAAATATAAACCTCATATTTCTTTTTGCTTAAAGGCCTATTCATTTCAATAGATACCAGTGCTATGGTTTAAAAGTTGGGGCCCCTCCAAAATTAAGAAGTAGGGCCTGTAGGAAGTGATTAGTTCATGAGGCCTCTGCCTTCATGATGGAATTAGTGTCCTTATAAAAGAGGCTTGAGGGCTCCGTGCCTGTAGCACATACACCAAGGCTGGCGGGTTCGAAACCGGCCAGGGACCAGCCAAACAACAATGACAACTGAAACAAAAAAGTAGCCAGGCATTGTGGTGGGTGCCTGTAGTCCCAGTACTTGAGAGGCTGAGGCAAGAGAGTCTCATAAGCCCAGGAGTTTGAGATTGCTGTGAGCTGCAACGCACGAGGGCGACATAGTGAGACTCTGTCTCAAAAAATAAATAAATAAATAAGGCTTGAGGAAGTTCATTTTTCCCTTCCTCCACTCCACCATGTGAGGAGAGAAGGCACCATCTATGAGGCACAGGCCCTGACCATCCATAGAACCAGGAGGCATCTTGATCTTGGACTTAGTAGCATCCAAAACTGTGAGCAATAAATTGCCCAGCCTAGGGTATTTTTTTATAGCAGCCTACATAGACTAAGACAACCAGTAACTAGATTAATTATGAATAACACTTATTCAACAAACATTTAAAAGTTTTCTATGTATACTTACCTTATTCCATACTGGATCCATGAATATTGGCACTGTCTCACTTCTGTTTACAGCTATTAAATAAATAAATAACTAGATGAAGAAACAAAATCTAGGAGCTGTGGGACTATAAATGCTTAATGGTCTCTGCCCTCAAGAAGTGTATAGTCTTATGAAGTAGATAAAACTTAGCTTATTTACTGCAAAGTAATAATTTGAATGTACCAAAAGAGAAAAACAGATCATTTCTATTGGCTTTGTGAAGAGTGAGAAAAAATATTGGACTAAGAAATCAGAAAAGTCTTTCTGGAGGAAACGAATTTCCATTTGGACTTGAGGAATTTGAATACATGAAGTGAGGTGGGAGGCACTTTAGGAAGAGGAAAGGGTTTGGGCAAAGAAACTGAAGCAGGAAATGCAGGACATGGGTGGAATATAGGGGGCTTAAAAGGAAAAGTAAAAAATAAAACAGAAAGAGGGTGGTTACAACCAAGAAAAGTGCTTTCAATCATTAGTAGGCAGCAGGTGAAGTTATCTGACAAAAAAAAAAAAAAATGGGAACTATTACAGTAACCAGATGATAGATAATGTCCCAGACTGAAATAAAAATAGGATAGGAATACAGGAAAAAAAAAAAAAGAGAGAGAGAGAGACTACATTAGAAAGATTTTTTTCTGATGAAAATGTTATAGGAGGCTGGGTGTGGTAGCTCATGCCTATAATCCTAGCACTCTGGGAGGCTGAGGCAGTAGATTGCCTGAGCTCATGGATTTGAGACCAGCCTGAGCAACTGTGAGACCCTGCCTCTAAAAAAAAATAGCCCGGTATTGTGGCAGGCACCGGTAGTCTCAGCCTCTCGGGAGGCTGAGGCAAGAGAATCGCTTGAGCCCAAGAGTCTGAGGTTGCTGTGAGCTGTGACACCACAGCACTCTACCAGGGGGGACAAAGTAAGACTGTGTCTGAAAAAATGAAAAAGAAAGAAAAGAAAAAGAAAACAGCATAGGCTCCACATGCCCCTAAATCTTTCCTAGCTACTGGTGCCAGTTTTATAGATAACATTCCATCCAAATGCATGTACTTCTTTAGCTGGTTTATTTTATTTATACCTTGGCCTCATGAATGTGCCATATATGGATCTAAGTTACTTCCTTAAAAGGAATTGGTGCAGCAGTATTTTAAGAGGTTTCTCCCATAAGGGGGTAGGGATTATCAGATCCCAGGGAAGATAGAGCTATAGAGCTTTTAACACCTGAGATAGAGCTTTTAACCCCTCCAGTCCTTCTAGGAAAAGCACCACCTACTACTACTAAAGGGAGTTTGAAGTACTGATGAAAAGTATAGGACATTGATGCCAGACTGACTGGGTTCAAATCCTGTCTTTGATACTTAGCAAGTGTGTGACTTTGGACAAAAATACTTAAACTTTTGTTGTCTTAGTTTCTCCCTCTTTAAAATGGGGACTATAATAGTATTCCAAGCTTAGCATCATTGTTACCATTAAACAACACAATGTTAGTAAAGTCCTTATAATGGTACTTAGTGGGCATTCAGTTTCCAGCAAGAAACAAGAGCTCAAGGTCCTTGTTAATACAATGTAGTTAAGAAAGAGATTAAGGATTAAGAGAAAGGGATGATAGACAAATAAAATGCCAAAAATAGAAGCAGGTTGCTCTGCAGAGGGAGAGAGTAAAATACAGGTTGTGTTACAGCCCAACCAGGTTCACTTTCTGCTGCTCCAGCAGAAGCCAACACAGTGAGACAGCAGTAGTTACAACAGAGAAAGAGTTTAATATCAGAGGTGTCATGCAAGGAGAAGGAGAAGGGAAGAATTTATCTTCCTGAGAATCTGGAAGAAAGGGTTGGCAGGCAAAGGACTAGGTAATTGGGTCTGCTTATTGGTGGGGAATGAGCTCATAGGGATGGAATGCAGAGATTATCTTCTCATTTGGGAGATTTCCTGGCTAGGGGATCTTAAGGCTATTGGGTCAATTCCCATGCTTATCCACCAGTCTGGTTGGTATCAGAAGGTCCCACCCCAGAATGTAGAATCTGAAATATACTTCAAAGATAAGGTGACCAGATTTTAACACTGGTAAAGTGGGACACCATGGGGGGGGCAGGGCCTGGGAGGCGGGGCCTGACAACAATGCAAACTTTGATAAGCAGTTCTCGATAATCAGTTCTCAACAATTATTTGTTATTATTAAAGTTTAACATTATAAAATTAACAAAAATACTATAAAACGCATATCCTGGTGAAATAGCCACATGGCAGCCGAAAACCGTATATTCCCTTCCTATTCTCCTGTGTTCCCTAGCTTGTCATGCATTCTTTCCAAAAATCAGGGCTTTTATTAAAACACCACATGCAGGACAAATTGTTGAAAATTGGAACTGTCCCGCCAAAAGCAGGACGTCTAGTAACCTTATTCAAAGACCAGTCTTAGGCTTTACAATAGCAATGTTATCTATAGAAGCACAAGTTTGGGGTTTTATGATACTGATGTTACCTATAGAAGTAGTGGGGAAGTCACAAATCTTGCACCTATCAAGAAGGATAGTGTCATTAAGCAGTAACCAGTTATAGCAGTAAGGAGGTTAGGAAAAAATGGCCAGCTAACTTCTGGCTATATCTATACTTTTATAAAAATCTCATTTTGATTACTACTTATACTTTCTGGCTCTACATTTTTAGAAAATATAGACTGTTTTGCTTGCATGTATGTGTCTGAAAAAGAGAGAAATGGGATACCTTCTCATCTCCTCCATATGACAAAGGCATTCAACATTTTCAATGTAGTGGCTATAATAATAATTTATTTCATCTCCAATCTTAGAAATTCTGTATGAATTTTTACTCTACTGTTTTGGTTTCCTTTACTAATCTAACTGCCAAATATTTCTATTTCATTTCTCTCCCACCCACTCCACAGACACACACAAAGCTTTGTTTGATAGTTGTTATCTTAAAGTTTCTTAGCATGTCACAAATAGATATGTTGCTCGGAGCATAGTTCTAAGAATGTGTTATGCCCCCTTATACCATTCGTGGTTATTACTGTGCTTCATCTATACTATAAGGAGCCAACTGATGATTGTTGAGTGAATGGAAATATCATAGTTCTGTTACTGTTGTTTACTGTGGAATAGTGATTTGAATGACCAGCATCCAGCAGTTGTATCTTTGGGCCTTTGCCTCCTCACGTGTTAAATATAAGGTGGATTATTTGGCATCCCCTTTTCAGGTCTGTGGAAAAATAGAAACATGGCTCGGCACCTGTAGCTCAAGTGGGTAAGGCACCAGTCACATACACCTAAAGTGGTGGGTTCAAATCCAGCCTGGGCCACCAAACATAGGGTGACCAGATTTTAACATCTGTAAGGCGGGACAACATGGCCGGGGTGCGGAGCAGGGGCGGAGCGGGGACAGGGGCCGTGGGGCTGGGGACAGGGCAGGCAGGGCCTGACAACAAGGCAAACTTTGATAAGTAGTTCTCTATAATCACTTCTCAGCAATTATTTATTACAGTTTAACATTATAAAATTAACAAAAATAATATAAAACTCATATTCTGGCAAAATAGCCATATGGCGGCCGAAAACCGTATATTCCCTTCTTGTTCTCCAGCCTGTTCATGCATTCTTTCCAAAAATCGGGAGTTTTTTAAAACACCACGGGACACGGGATAAATTGTGGAAAAGTGGGACTGTACCGCCAAAATCGGGACGTCTGGTCACCCTAACCAAACAACAACATGGCTGCAACAACAACAACAACAAAATAGCCAGGCATTGTGGCAAGCAGTGGTCCCAGCTACTTGGGAGGCGGAGGCAGGAGACTTGCTTGAGCCCAGGAGTTGGAGGCTGCCGTGAGCTGTGATGCCACAGCACTCTACCCAGGGGGACAGCTTGAGGCTCTGTCTCAAAAAAAAAAAAAAGAAAAGAAAAACTAGTTAATAACCATAACATTTGATAGCTTATTTGGAAGTAAATTAATTGGTGCAGTGATATTTTACGTTAAGCATTTGTGTTTTCCAAATCTTGTGATTATTATTTGAATAAACATATAACATAGAAACTTTATAGAATTATATTACACCCATGTGGTACCAAACACCCCAGTGAAAACTCAAAATCCTGGCAAGTGTCTAGATATTGTCAAGTACTAAGAAAACTACTACCATATATACAAATTAGTTGTATGTTTTCACTACAGAAAATCTCACTTCTAATTAAGTGTCCTGAAACTGACAAATCAAATACATAGTATAAAAGAAGTTCTTGGATTTGGCAGAGCTTTTCAGTTTTCAAGGGCCCGCTTTGGGCCTTGGCATTGTAAAAATTTAACCACAGAAGCAAAGAAGCCCACTATAGATTCTTTGGAAGTTTATTTCTCCATGACTTTGCAAAAATCATTTCCTGTATTCAAATACTGTATTTATTTTTTCACACAAGGCAAAATAAAAAAGACCAAAGCAATTCCATATGTTTAAACTGAAATTTCACACATGTATAGTAAAGCATAACTATTTCTGACAGTTTTAGAAGTTTTGAAAATATCATTATGAAACAAAGCTTTAAGAAATGAAAAATAGTTTTGGTTTTAGTCTTTTATTTCTATATTTGTTGTTGTTTAAGTCACTGCAGTTAACTGAGAACAACATTTATTGAGGCCCCCTAGCATATTTAAATATAAGCTTTTGGAATATCAAAAATTTATATATATAATCACGGAAAGTAAAATTAGACTCTCCACTTACATCAAGATTGTTAATATTACCACAGCATATTTCCTGGCTATCAAAAGATTAATTGACATTCTTTTAACAAGATTCCTTAAATTATGTATGCATCCACTAAAAATAGTAGTGATAGTTCAATATATTTGGGATGTTATCATCTAACATGAATAAATCTGATGAGATGTTTAATGGATATGAAGACACCATCACCTATTGAACTATCAAATCAGGGACAGCCAAATGGAATTTTTTTTTCTTGGACCATTGAAATTCAAGGTTTTTTTGTCATATTTTCAATAACCAGATTTTAATATGCACAGCTTATAGTAGGTATTAATATATTTTAAATGTTTCAGGCACTGAGTATACTGTATCACAAAGCCATTTTCTTCAAATTAATAATACAAACCTTTCAACTTTGTTTAATTTGGCATGTAGACAAAAATACTGAGGAATGCATAAGGCACTCTAACTACAATTCTTTCTCCACCCTTCAGGCCAGGAAAACTTGCAAACCATTTTGAGGCTCTTAGAGCTAATTGCTAAGCACCATAGATGCCACTTAATTAGAGAAAACTAGGAGGAAGCCGTAATCTAGAAACCACAATTTGATTGGAAGTAGGAACATCATTAATGGACACAATTCCCTTTCTGCACATTATTAAAACATGGTAAAGCACTGGGAGAGGAAGTGCTTCCAAAAGAGTAATCTCTGTGATTCCTATGAGAAAGAGAGCAGGCGCAACAAGAGTTTTATAAAGTTTAGCAGCATTTTACTTACTCCCCTCCATCTCAGATAGTATGTTGCAGAATCATGATTTTTCTCTTGGCTATCCTTTATATTGCATAGGAAGAAGTCTCCTGTGTTCTGCTCAGGCTGCTTTTTAGTGTATTCTTTAAAAATGCTGTTCAGTGGTGAAGAACAAGCAATTTTGTTCACCTAAAGAACTGAGTTTCTACCCCATATCAGCTCTGGTTCTTCACTTTTTCCCTGCAGTATCTCCTGATAATGTACTTGAAAAAAAAAACCCAAATACCCTTGACACCAGACTGCCTGTCTTGTCTAGCCAGAGATATGTGGTTTTTCAAGATAAACTCTAACATAATAGCATTGTCACATTTAAATCTCAAGTTGTGGCACCTAGGGTAAAAGCTTATCAAATCTAGGCATTATACAAGATTCCGGCAATATATAAGATGCTGTCTTGCATCCATCAGGGAAGTAGTGCGCAAGCCAGTGAGACTTGAAATGAATAACCAAATGATAGTTGGGCATGGAGGGTGAAGAAACAAGTATGCAGAATCAGCACACTCTATGAATAGAGCTGGCTCTCATCAACAGATGTCTGTACCAGTGTTTCAATGCACGTTGGTTAAAAACACTGTCAAGACTGATTCTCTAGGGACACATCTTTTCAAAGTGGTGTTTACCAATAAATGTGCAGCTGTCAAGTTCTACAATTTATTACGAGATTTGATAGCACAAGAAATGTTTACAGATAAAAACCGTGTGTGGGATAGGAACAGGAAGGGAAATACAGATGAAGATGAAGTAAATGCCTTTATTCCTGCTGCTACCTTATTTGATTACAAGTACATTATCAGAAAAGTAGAAAAGCTCATTTCCACATCTTCTAAAAAAATTTAAAAATAAACAAAATCCACCTCCCACCTTCCTGTTATTTATGCATCTTCAAAATGGTACTCACTCATGAAGCAGCCATATTAGAGATCAGACAGCAAGAAAGGAATGGGGGAAAAACTAAAGACGAGGAACAGAAAATTGATACCCATAAAAGAGGAAAGGCTGGCTCGGCGCCTGTGGCTCAAGTGACTAAGGTGCCAGCCACATGCACCTAAGGTGACAGGTTCAAATCTAGCCCGGGCCACCAAACAACAAGGACGGCTGCAACCAAAAAATAGCCAGGCGTTGTGGTGGGC
>NW_003852552.1:265565-268211 GCF_000181295.1 Otolemur garnettii
AAAAAAAAAAAAGAGGAAAGGCTAAATAGAAACCCTGTTTTTGTTTGCTTTGGAAAAACATGTGAATTAGTAGTGAGAATGTAATTCTTCACAGGCACAGCAATGGAACAGACTGACAAGTAGGCCTGAGATGAGGAAAAGAATGGCAAGATGAGAATTGCCTAGTCCTTCAGAGAAGGTCAACCAGGTGTATTTCAGAAAGATCCACACAATAGCTCTCTGCAAGCTAGCTAGGAGTTACAAACTTACAAAGGTCTCTTTGATCATTAGTTTTAAAACTAGAGAGTAGGCCAGGCATGGTGGGTCATGTCTGTAATCCTAGCACTCAGGGAAGCAAGTGGATTGCTTGAGCTCATGAGTTTGAGACCAGCCTGAGCAAGAGGGAGATGGAGTCTCTTCAGAGATGGGGTCTCTAAAAACTAGCTGGATGTTGTGGCAGACGCCTGTAGTCCCGTCCCAGCTACTTGGGAGGCTGAGGCACCACAGGACTCTACCCAGGGTGACAAAGTGAGACTCTGCCTCAAAAAGAAAAAAGAAAAAAGGGTGCTGCCTGTGACTCAAAGGAGTAGGGCACCAGCCCCGTATGCTGGAGGTGGCGGGTTCAAACCCAGCCCCAGCTAGAAACTGCAAAAAAGGAAAAAAAAAAAAAAACCTGGTAATTTACCTGGTGGTAAATTTAACCTGTATTTCCCCAGTTTGGAGGACTCTAATGGGGGATAGAGTGAGTTACAGTGACTATAATTTCTGACTATGATCTCAATAATGATTGCAACTCTATCCCCTCGAGCCCTTCCCTTACCATCCTAGCAAAGTGGCTAAGTGATTCAGTGGCTATGCCTTTTCCAAGATTGCCACTATAACTATCCTGAGCAGCTGCTGGCACTCATTTATCCTCTGTCCCAAAGCAGACTCTTCTCCAATGATGTCAAATGACCTTGATATAACCTGGTCGTTTGTCACTGCTTCATTGTCATGACTCCTCCTATCATCAGATGGCCCTCGTTAATACTAATTAGAGTTACCATACATTCTGCTTAGCTCAAGATTCTCTCAAACTAATTCTCTTGGCCCAGCATAATAATTTATAGTTCCCCCTTTTACTCTTTTCAAAAGAGTACCTCTTATCTAACAAGGACGCTCTCCTATCAGTTTGCGATTCTTGTTTAATGAAGCTCCCAAATAGAACATTCTAACCCAGTTTCATAGAATCCTCATACTTTCAGAATTATTTTGTTTGTCTTGCTCTTTTGGGTTCTTCCACTCCATGATGTAGCATGGATTTGGGACACCAATAGATTTATGTTCAGATCTCACCTCTGTTACTGAGAAAAGTAAGGCAAAATCTCAATTTTCTCATCATAAAAATGGGATGACTTAGCTTAAATGATTGTTTTGAAGATGAATCAAACATACTATGAGATAAAACCTAGCACGTTATCTAATAGGTATCTAACATATTGTAGGGAATGAATAAATGTTAGTTCCCCATTTCATTCCCTACTTCTACAACTGGTAATATAAAACAGGTTTTCCAGGGCTTTGATCAGAAAACATTTCACCTGATGACATTTAACAACTTACTCAAAATTCTTTTTTCTTACTGACAATTTCTCCTACCTGATAGTGAATAAATTCCATACCTACTGAATTATTCCCTGAGTGGTGAGAAGTAACCCCTTCTTCTATCTCTCTTTCTGGACTTTAATTCTTAGTTTTAGGTAGAATCACAAATTTCAATGAGCTCTGTTACCATCTCCCAAACAGACCGATAGGAAGTTTAAACAAGAACTCTTGGGAGTCAGCTGCCTCAGTCAGACCAGAGGTCAGCAAGCTTTTGCTGAAAAAGGCCACATTGTAAATATTTTAGGCTTTGTAGGCTATCCAGTTTCTGTGACAACTACTCAACACTGTCATTGTAGCACAAAGGCAGACACTAGATGATACATAAATAAACAAGTTACTGTGTTTTTGTTGTTGTTGTTGTTTGGTTGTTTTTTTTTTTTTCTTTTCCAGCAGGTTTTGGCCGGGCTGGGTTTGAACACACCACCTCTGGCATATGGGGCCAACACCCTACTCCTTTGAGCCACAGGCATTGCCCTGAGATGCTGTGTTTTTATAAAACTTTATTTATGGACACTGCAATTTGAATTTCACATAATTTTCATGTGTCATGAAAGTATATTTATCTTTTGTTTTTCTTATTTATTTCAATCATTTAAAAATTAATAAAATATTACTGACACAAAAACAGTAAGTGAGATTTTAACCATAGGTTGTAATTTGCCAATCACTGCATCTGACTCTTTGGGTTATAAATGGCAGGAAACCAAGCTGTAACAAACTTAATCAAAAAGGAGTGTATTGGTTCACCTAATCAATATGCTTTAGGTACAGCTTAATCCAAGGTTTCCAAACAATATCAACAGACTCTATCTCTCAGTCTATCAGTTCTTCTCTTTTTCATATTGACTTTATTCTCATATCCTGATTATATAAAGATAGCCATTTATATTTCCAGGTCTTTTGTTTCCATGTTCAAACTCAACAAAAAAAAAGTGAGCATTCCTCTTTCTTTTTTTGAGACAGAGTCTTAAGCTTTTGCCCTGAGTAGAGTGCTGTGGCATCACAGCTCACAGCAACCTCTAA
>NW_003852552.1:270620-279326 GCF_000181295.1 Otolemur garnettii
AAATTTTTGCCCAGGCTGATTTCTTCCAGTGTTTTCCCTACACTTTCTTCTAGTATTTTTATGGTTTCATGTCTTAAGTTTAAATCTTTAATCCACTAAGAGTCTGTCTTCGTTGATGGTGAAAGGTGTGGGTCCAGATTCAGTCTTTTACAGGTCGCCAGCCTGTTCACCCAGCACCATTTGTTAAATAGGGAATCTTTTCTCCACTCAATGTTTTTAATTAGCTTGTCAAAGGTCGGTAATGGTAAGTAGCTGGATTCATCTGTTGGCTCTCTATTCTGTTCCATACATCTACCTCTCTGGTTTTATGCCAGTACCATGCTGTTTTAATCACTATCAATTTATAGTATAATCTGAGGTCTCGTAGCATGATTCCTCCTGCTTTGTTTTTATTTCTGAGAAAAGTCTTGGCTATTTCAGTTTTTTTCTGATTCCATATAAAACAAAGTATTTTTTTTCAAGATCTTTAAAGTATGAGAGTGGAGCTTTAATAGAGATTGCATTAAAATTATATATTCCTTTGGGTAGTAGGGACATTTTAACAATGTTGATTCTTCCCAACCATGAACATGGCATATTTTTCCATTCATTAACATTGTCAGCTATTTCTTTTCTTAGAGTTTCATAGTTCTCTTTATAGAGATCTTTCACATCCTTTGTTAGGTAAACTCCAAAATATTTACTCTTCTTTGGTACTACTGTGAAAAGAATAGAGTCCTTGACTGTTTTTTTCAGCTTGGCTACCCTTGGTATATATAAAGGCTACTGATTTATGAGTGTTGATTTTGTAACCTGAGACGCTGCTGTATTCCTTGATCACTTCTAAGAGTTTTGAAGTCGAATCCCTGGTGTTTTCCAGATATACAGTCATATCATCTACAAAAAATGAAAGTTTAATCTCTTCTGACCCTATATGGATGCCCTTGATAGCCTTTTCTTCCCTAATTGCGATGTCTAAAACTTTCATTACAATGTTAAAGAGCAATGGAAACAATGGGCAACCTTGCCTCGTCCCTGATCTGAGTGGAAATGATTTCAACTTAACTCCAGTACAATATTGGCTGTGGGTTTTCTGTACATGGCCTCTATCAGTTTAAGAAATGTCCCTTCTATACCGATTTTCTTAAGTGTTCTGATCATGAAGAGATGCTGGATATCATTAAAAGATTTTTCTGCATCAATTGAGAGAATCATATGGTTTTTGCTTTTTAATTTGTTTATGTGATGAATTATATTTATACATTTACATATGTTGAACCATGCTTGAGATCCTAGGATAAAGCTCACTTGGTCGTGGTGTATAATTTGTTTGATGTGTTGCTGGATTCTGTTTGTTAGGATCTTGTTGAATATTTTTTGCATCAATATTCTTTAGTAACATTGGTCTATAATATTGTTTTCTTGTTGGGTCTTTTCCTGGTTTGGGGATCAAGGTGATGTTTCCTTCATAGAATATGTTGGGGAGTATTCCATCTTTTTCTTTATTTTGGAAAAGATTGAGTAATATAGGTACTAGTTCCTCTTTGAAGGTTTGGTAGAATTCTGACATGAAGCCATCTGGTCCCAGGCTTTTCTTTTTAGGGAGATTTTGTATAGTTGATGCTATTTCAGAACTTGATATAGACCTGTTCAAAATTTCCACTTCATTCCGGCTAAGTCTTTGGAGGTGGCGTGCTTCCAAGTATTGGGTGATTTTCTTCAGATTTTCATATTTCTTGGAATAAAGTTTCTTATAATATTCATTAAGGATTTCTTGAATTTCTAAAGGGCTGTTTTTATTTCATCTTTACCATTTCTTATTGATGAGATTAGAGATTTTACTCTTTTTCTTGGTTATGTTGGCCAAAGGTTTATCTATTTTATTGACCTTTTCAAAAAACCAATTTTTTTATTTATTGATTTGATGTATAATCCTTTTGGTTTTAATTTCATTTAATTCTGCTCTAATTTTGGTAATTTCTTTTCTTCTGCTGGATTTGCAATTGAAATTTTCTTCCTTTTCCAGTTGCTTGAGATGTCCCCTTAATTTGTTAACTCCCTCTCTTTCCATTCTCTTGAGGAAGGCATGCAATGCTATAAATTTCCCTCTTAGGACTGCCTTTGCAGTATCCCAGAGGTTCTGATAACTCATGTCTTCATTATTGTTTTGTTCTAAATATTTGGTAATTTCTTTCTTGATCTCATCTCGGACCCATCTATCAATCAGCATAAGGTTATTTACCTTCCATGTTTTTGTATGAGACTGCAAATTCCTGTTGTTACTGAGTTCAACTTGTATTCCATGATGGTCCAAGCAGATGCATGGAATAGTTTCTATTCTTTTAAATTTACTGAGGTTAGACTTATGGCCTAAGATGTGATTGATTTTGGAGTATGTTCCATGGACTGATGAGAAAAATGTGCATTCAGTTTTGTTAGGATGAAATGTTCTGTAGATGTCTGTTAGATCCAAAAATTGAATAATTAATTTTAAATCTAAAATTTCTTCGCAAAGCTTCTTTATTTCTTGGGGTTTTTTTTTTTGTTTGTTTGTTTGCTTTTTGAGACAGAGCCTCAAGCTGTCCCGTGGGCAGAGTGCTGTGGCATCATAGCTCACAGCAACCTCCAACTCCTGGGCTCCAGCAAGTCGCCTGTGTCCGCCTCCTAAGTAGCTGAGACCACAGGTGTCTGCCACAACACCCAGATATTTTTTGGTTGCAGCCATCATTGTTGTTTGGCGGGCCCGGGCTGGATTTGAACCCGCCACCTTAGGTGTATGTGGCTGGCACCTTAGCCACTTGAGCCACAAGCGCTGAGCTGCTAAGCTTCTTATTGGAGGATCTATGCAACACTGCCAAAGGAGTGTTAAAATCTCCGACTATGATGGAGCTGGGAGAGATCAAGTTGCTCATGCCTGTTTGAATATCTCTTATAAATTGAGGTGCATTCTGGTTGGGTGCATAGATATTAATAATTGAGATCTCATCATATTGAGTATTACCCTTAACAAATATAAAATGGCCATCCTCATCCTTGCTTACTTTTGCTGGCTTAAACCCTATTGTATCTGCAAATGAAAATGCAACACCTGCTTTTTTCTGCTTTCCATTTTCCTAGAATATAGATGACCATTCCTTCATCCTAAGTCTATATTTATCTTTTAAAGTAAGATGTGATTCTTAAATACAACAGGTGTCCTGTATCCAATCAGCCAATCTGTGCCTCTTTAGAGGACAATTTAAGCCATTCACATTGATAAACCTGGTAAAATTTTGGGTATTGAGTTGCTCAAAAGTCCATTAGACATTTTTAATCCTTGCACCACTGTGGAAGTTGGAATTTGATCAAAAGTTTCTGAGTGAGTTTCCTTTTGTGGTGGAGGATTGCACTGCTCATTATGGAGGATAGGTCTGAGAATTTCCTGGAGAGCTGGTTTAGTTATGGCAAATTTCTTCAACATGTGAATGTCATTAAAGTACTTAATTTCTCCATCATAGATGAAACTCAGTTTAGCTGGATACAGGATCCGATCCTGGGTTGAAAGTTATTTTGTTTTAGGAGATTAAAAGTTGATGACCATCCTCTTCTAGCCTGAAAGGTTTCAGCAGAGAGATCTGCAGTCATTCTAATACTCTTCCTCTTTTAGGTTATGGTTTTCTTACGTCTAACTGCTCTCACAATGTTCTCTTTCATATTAACTTTAGTGAAGTTAATTATGATGTGTCTGGGGGATGTCTTGTTCAGGTTGACTCGTGCTGGGTTTCTGAAACTGTCTGCTATCTGAATTTCAGAATCTTTTGGCATGTCTGGACAGTTCTCTTTCATAATTTCATGAAGAAGAGCCTCTGTGTTTTGTGAAGCAACTTTGTAGCCTTCAGGGATTCCCATAAGGCAAATATTAGTTTTCTTCGAATTATGCCAGAGCTCTCTGAGAGAAAGATCCGTTTTTGCTCTCCATTTCTCTTCATCTTTGAGCACTTGGGCACACTCAAAAGCTTTGTCTTCAATGTCGGAGATCCTTTCTTCTGCCTGCTTCATTCTATTACCAAGGGGTTCTACCGAATTTTTCAGATCTTTGAGGGCTACAAACTCTTGCTGCAATGTTTCAAAATCTTTGGTCATTTTATCTTTGAAATCATTGAATTCTTGAGACATCTTTTGAATAATTTCTTTAAATTCTAATTCCCTTATTTCTTCTATTCTGTTAATCTTATTTGCTATTCAAATTCTGAACTTGATTTCTGACATCTTAGCCATCTGTTTATGGATGGGATCTTCAATTGCGTCTGCCCCATTTTTCCTTGGGAGAGTTGATCTACTCTGGTTATTCAAGTTACTACAGTTTTTCCACTTATTCCGCCCCATGCTGAATTTACACCATTTGGAGTCCATACCAGAACTGTTCAGTTAGTGGCTGCCACTGGAGAAGATGCTGGCTTCCTCTGGTCACCCAGAGAGGCTGAACATGTCTGTCCGGAAAAGCCTCAGGGGTTTGAGCCTTGTTGTTCCCGCTGCTGTGGCTGCTGCTTTTTGCCTCGGGGTACTGTGGTTCTAGTGTGGTTCCCTCTCAACAGACCATCCTCTTGTAGTTCTTGGGCCGCCAGCTGGGGATGCTGGGAGTGCATGTCTCTGGCAGTTCTGGCCCTACCCAGTGCAGGTGCCTGGAGTGTGGAACTGCTCCACCTCCACCCCCGGGATGTGCACAGCTCTAGCAAGTAGTTCTGGGCTGGCCCAGAACAGGGGACTCCTTAGCTACCTCCTGCAGGATGCACAGCTCTAGCAAGCAGTTCTGGGCCCGCCCAGCATGAGATCCTGGAGCAGGAAACTCTACCACAGCCCACGGGATGCATAGGCAGCTCTAGCAAGCAGTTCTGGGCCCACCCCAGAGCCGGGGACTCCTCCACCGCCTTGACTCTAGCAAGCAGTTCTGGGGCCTCCCACGCGGTGCCTGGAATGGGGGACTCCATCACCACCCACAGAACATGCATGGGTCTAGAAGTTCTCTGGCTGAAGGACGGGGACTGGGCACTTTATCCCACAGGGGTGGGGGATGCTGCTCTTGGGCCCCCTCTCACTGTCTCTGTAGGCAAGGGGAGGAGGGTGGACTGGAAATTCAAAATGGCAGTGAAAACTTTTGTTTGGTTTTTCTGCCAGATGAGAGAGTGTTCAGAATCTCAGCAGGGTCCCTCTAGGGGAGTAGACCCCCCTTCCTGTAGCTCTCATGCATGGTGTGAGATAATAAGTCCTCAGTTCACTGCTCACTTGTAGAAAACTTACAAGAGCAGATGAAGAGAAAACAAAGAGACAAAGACAACTTTCTTGAGGGAGGGCACAGACATTTTTCCTTTGGGATATATTATGTACCTGTAGATTACTTTCTTGGAGTCTCAACTTCCCTCAACAAAGGTATCCTACAGATATCACACTTCTCTCTCAGCTGGGCTCCCAATCTTCAACTTTATTGAGTATTTTCTGGGCCATATCCTTCCCTCTGGGCAGGAGCTTCTGTCAGAGGATGGTGCCTGTCAGCCATCTTGCCTCTCCCCTCTTTAAATTCTTTTAAAATGTAAAAACATTCTTAGCTCAAGGGCCATATTAAAAAAAAAAAAAAAAAAAAAAAAACAGTCAGATGGCCTGCTGGCCACAGTTTGCCTACCCTTGAACTAAAGGATCACTAGGATGAGTATCTAATGTATTGTAGGGAATGAGTCACTAGAGCCCTTTCCAGCTATGCTAATCTATGGTTCTAGGCTTTTGAGGGGGGGAACCTAATTCCTATTGCCTCTGTGTAGAAAGGCCTTATCTTTTCACAGAAGTATTAAAAACCACTGTCACTATTATCCTGTCCCAGGAACTGTGGCAAAATACCTAAATGACCCAGCACTCACTTTGGCCCTTGAATATTGGGTATTTGCATTTTTGATGTTTCCACAAAATACAGTTGACCTTTGAACACACAGAAGTTGAGATGCTGAACCGCTATGCAATATAAATTTTGACTCCCCCCAAATTTAAATACTAATAGCCTACTGTTGACCAGTTGACCAAAAGCTTTACTGATAAGATAGTTGATTGACACATATTTTAAATGTTATATGAATTACATACTCAGCAGGGATCCTCAAACTTTTTAAACAGGAGGCCAATTCACTGTCCCTCAGACCGTTGGAGAGCTGGAATGCAGGCCCTGGGACGAGTTGGCTGCTAAGCAGGACAGGCAGTGGTGGCAAAAACATCTGGTGGGCCAGATAAATGTCCTAGGTGGGCCACATGTGGCCCGCAGGCCATAGTTTGAGGACACCTGATACTGTATTCTTACAATAAAACAAGCTAGAGAAAAGAAAATATTATTAAGAAAAACATAAAGAAGAGAAAGTACATTTACTATTCATTAAGTGGGAGTGAAACATTATAAAGGTCTTCAAGAAAAAAAAGAATGAAAATAGTGACTAATTCTCATATAAATCGTATTTAATTTTGACCAAAGTACATTACTTAAACATTAATTTTTAATTCAACATGTTAATATGTTGTTTATCATATTGCATCCTCATTTATAAGAGAAATACGTTTGTAATTTCCCCTTTATAATAATATATTTTCTCCAATTTTAATATCAGGTGTATTCAGATTAAGTAGAATGATTTTGAAGTATTTCTTTTTCTATTGTCTATAAGATTTGTCATGATCGGTTTTTTTTTTTGAAATTATCTTTTACTTTTATTAATAAATATTAGTTTTCCATTTTTTTGAGACTTTGGAAGAAACAAAATAAGAAGTTACTGATCAAAGTATTCTATAATAGACATACTCTTATCTGACAATGTGAATGTTACTTTCTTTGCATTATTATTATTATTGCTTAATATTTCATTGCAGCAATCATCTGATTTCTTTTCTGAATGTATTTATCTTCATTTGTTCTTTTATGAGGTTTTTGTTCTCAGTCCTTATGTTAAACATTGTTATTGTCATTAAATTTAGCCTTTTTAATTCTGAAAAAAAAAAAAAGGTTTTCAAGTTGAACAGGCTGAGGAGAGGGAAAAAAAGGAGGGGGTGTTACTAAAAGTTCAGCAATTGTCCCCACAGCTGCATCTCAAGAATGACGAAAGTGATTTGAGGAGAAGGAAAGATAAGTTTATTAATTTGCTGGTGGTAACAAGGTTGGCAGACTCACTTCCTAACTTCCTGCTTCTGAGCAGAAATACAGAGCTTTTAAAAGGAATGGTTCTTATTAATCCCATCTTCATCTAAGACAATCTCATGATCTCTGCCTGGACAATTCTCACGAGCCATCTCCTTTGTTATAAAGAACACTCCTCTGCCCCTCCCAACCACTGGCCTGAGGCAGGGGTGCAAGTTTTAATTCCCCAAAAGAGTAGGGGAGGTTTTGGAGACAGAAAACACTTTTTCTCTTTTTAAGACCATTTTCCCTGTTACAAGGCCAGTCTTGCTATCTCAGGGGTGACAGAATTGGAAGAAAATTCACATAGAAGTGGTCCCATGAAGTTCAGACCTGTATTATTCAAGAATCAACTGTACCTCTACTTATAGTTTTCTGGAAAACAGGAAGGAGCTTCTGCCAGGCCAGAAGCAAGAGATATCAAGAAAGGATTACCTTTCTAAAAGACAAATATAATAATATCACCCCACTGTTTAGAAATGTTCAGTGACTGCCACAACTTACAGATCAGAGGCTATACTGCATAGGACTACCACAGTCTAACTCTTACTTTTCATGACTGCCATCCAATGTTTTATTCACTACCCATTCCAGTCTACTTACATTGTCTAAATTTGTCACACATTGGATGATCTATGCCCCTGCATAGTAATTGATTACTCACTTTGCCTATAAAACCCTTCCTTTTAATCTATCTCTTAAAATCTTACTTCCATAACCCATATCTTCTTTGAAATCTTCATGACTCCCACTCCTGGGAAGAATTATATCCCCCTTTGTGCTTTTCTATGATAATATTCTTAGTTAATTATACAATAGAATCATACTTTACTTAAAAGTGAGGTATTAAAGGTAAAGGAAGAAAAGCACTCATGTAGTTTCAAATTCACCTTGAAAAGAAAGGTCTCAGGAAGCTTATCCCTTAGGTTGAACACTAGATAAAGTAATTGCCTTGCATATATGGATTAGATCAGGCTTCCTCAAACTACAGCCTGCGGGCCACATGCAGCCAGCCTAGGACATTTATCTGGCCTGCCAGGAATTTTTGACACCACTGCTTATCCTGCTTAGCAGCCGACTCGTCCCAAGGCCCACAGTCTGGCCCACCAACGGTCTGAGGGACAGTGAACTGGCCTCCTGTTTAAAAAGTCTAAGGACCCCTGGATTAGATTGTATTAAAAAATATAAACTTTGGCCTGGTATGGTGGCTCACACCTGCAATCCTAGCACTCTGGGAGGCCAAGCAGGAGGATCACTTGAGGCCTCAAGTGTAAGACCAGCCTGGATAACATAGCAAGACCCTATCTCTACCAAAAAAAAAAAGAAAAGAAAGAAATTAGCCAGGCATGGTGACACATGACTGTTATCCCAGCTACTCAGGCGGCTGAAGTAAGAGGATAGCTTGAACCCAGGAGTTTGAAGTTTCTGTGACTAGGCCGAGGCCATGGCACTCTAGCCTTGGCAACAGAGTGCAGAGTAAGATTCTGTCTCAAATATATATATATATATTTTATATATATATATTCATATATATATACATGCAT
>NW_003852552.1:279826-293407 GCF_000181295.1 Otolemur garnettii
TGTGGTGGGCATCTGTGATCCCAGCTACTTGGGAGGCTGAGGCAGGAGACTCGCTTAAGCCCAGGAGTTGGAGGTTGCTGTGAGCTGAGATGCCATGGCATTCTACCCAGGAGGACAGCTTGAGACTCCTGTCTCAAAAAAAAAAAAGAAATTGGACTGAAATTCACTCCTTCTGTGGTTTCAGTGTCCTATTTTTATTCTTTTAATCATTAACAAATTAATTTAAAATAATTTGCTGATGGGGTAGTGAATAATCTGGCATGAAGAAAAGGAAACTTCAGGCAGTAGGCCTTTCCAAAATAGCCTAGGGACAGTTCAATTTTGCAAAATGTGAATGACATAACACTGCTTTCCTTTCCAACCATATGCCACATCAAATCATTATATAAGAAATTAGATGAGACCAAAGTCAATCCATTTTAATTTGACAATAAGTTCTTCTTACCCCCTTCATGATGCAATCAAGCACTAAACCTGCTGAATATCCTTACATTTGCTGGCAGTTCAATAACATTTTCTAAAGGTTATAAGCCTCGAATCATTTTAATTCTTCCACTCATTCATTTACTCCTCATATAAAATTAACCTCAAATACGTATACCTTCTGATAATTTATCTGTACCTTTCCAAATAGCAGGAAAACAATTATTTTTTTCTTATCATTCTGAAAGGGTGGATTTTTCTGATACACAATCACTTACCAAACTTCTCAGTAGATAAATTGCATATTGATATTTTTAAATAGGAAAATATATTTTATCTTCTTACCTGTTGTAAGTGCTCTGACTTCAAAAACACCCTAAGATTTGGGAGATGGAAGCTCTATCGTGTTTTTATGATGCTCTGATTCTCGGTCAACTGGTTGTACTTGAGAATATATTTTGGTTGCCAAAGAATATTCTCCCATAAACAATGTTCAAAAACAGTTTAATAATTAAAGTACTAAATATTAAATAAATAGATGAATATGTATGAAAGACATAAATATATAAACATGACTTAATAATTAATTCCTAGTATTTTCAGTTGGCTTCTCCCTAGTGCAATTCAATCAGAGGGAAGGAATATATCTGAGTCAAAGCTTGTATAACAAACTAAAGGATTCCTTTCACACATAACCTAGAAATTACCCTAAATCTGTTTATGTCTCCACTCTTCTACCTCTAATTTTGTTGGAATAGTAAACTTTGTGACAAAAGATGAGCCAATAAGGTTTGTTTTGTGTCTGAGCATAACAAAACTGAGAATGTTATTGCTTTCTCCCTCTAAGGTTGTTCAGCTAGTAGATGGAAGAAAAGGAATGCAAACCCAGTTTCCTCTGATTATAAAGCCTGAGTTCCCAGATGCTGTATACTGGCTTCCCATGTCACCTGTCTCTTTATTTCTTGCTTATGTAAGGTGGAGTCAAATCAGAACAGAACACTTGATAATTCTAATGTGCCATAAGATAAGAAGATAAGAATAAAAGTTGCTGTTTTGGTTTCTGCCTGTTGTGGAACCAGGTCAATGAGTCACAGCAAATTAGACTGACAAGTGGGTTTTCACATTTGACTAAGCTACAACATGTGCTAGGAGATGTGGACAATAAAAAGATGATATTAAAATGTATTCTTATTTCCCCTCAAAAGGATCTGACAGGCAAGCATCCAAATAGCCGTAATACAAAGCATGAGGTGGTAAGTGCCTAAGAAATGGAGAAACCATGATGCTGGGATGCTTATGCACAATTCAAAGACTAATGCAGGTTAGAAGGTTTGTAGTGAGAATTATCACCGACTTAGACATAGAAAAGATAAACGTGCTTCTCTTAAGTGCTTTTGGATTTGAGGGATAAGAAAAGCTGAAGAACAAGTTGCCATGAGTCTACCTTTCATTCCAAGAATAATCATCTTTTGCCAGTGCTTTAAGAGTCTACTTACAGAATTGTTTAATTGGTAGTTACAGAATCTGGTTCATTATACTAACATCCATTTCCTATAAAGCTACTCTATAGAAAAATGGGTAGACTACCTGAAAATATGATCATGTGCACTCAACAAAGCACAGTATATATAACATGATTGTGATTCCATAAGATTACAATGGAGCTACTCTATGTAGGTGCACCTTTTTTTCCTTTTATATTGTATTTTACTGTACTTTCTCAGATATGTTTATATACACAAATACTTATTATATTACAATTGCCTATAATATTTAGTTCAATAACATGTTATGCATGTTTGCAGACTCAGAACAATAGGCTATACTTTATTGTAAGATATAGCATAAGGTTAAAAGTGCTAGGCCCTAAGGACAGAGTAATCTGGGAAAAAGCCAATAATCACTGCTGACCATGAGTACTGAAAACAATACTCACTAGACATAGCATACTGTCCCAAACCTAAGTCATATATTAGCAGTGGTAAGATTATGGCAAGACAGAAGTACAATAAACAGGATTTGTTAAAATTTCAATCATGCACTTAAAGAGCAACTATTTTATCTTTACTCTGTCTTTGAAACTTTCCACTGTACTATATTTTCCCATGCCTGAGATTGCAATAAAAGCCAGTGAGGAACATTGGGAAGAGCCACACTCTTGTTTCTCTTTGCAGAATGTTTGCTGATATTGGCCTCCCTGGATCCCTCAGTTCAATGCAAATTGACTAATAGGTGTTATTCATTTTTGTCGAGTCATACTGACAAATGGTGCCCCATGTAAAGAAAACACAGAGGCTGCTCTGTGAAGGAGTTGTGAGGTACATCAAATCACACAAACACCTTATAGTTTAGGTGTGCAGTAGGCTATACCAGCTAGGTTTGTATAAATACACCCTGTGGTTCTCACACAATTATGAAATCACCTGGGCAGCACCTGTGGCTCAGTGGGTAGGGTGCTGGCCCTATATACCGAGGGTTGAGGGTTCGAAACCTACCCCAGCCAGCTAAAACAGCAGTGGCAACTGCACCAAAAAATAGCTTGGTGTTGCAACAGGTGCCTATAGGTCCAGCTACTTGGGAGGCTGGAGCATGTGAATCACTCAAGCCCAAGAGTTGGAGGTTGCTGTGAGCTGTGATGCCATGGCACTCTACCAAGGATGACAGAGTGAGACTTTGTCTCAAAAAAAAAAAGAAAGAAAGAAAGAAAAAAAAATCACCTAACATTGTATTTCTCTGAACCCATTCCCTTCACTAAGCAACACATGATCATATTATATTCCCCTTCTATAAACAACCATGTTGTAGAATTCTATTAACTATCAGAGGAGACAAAATGACTGTGCTGACTGTGCTATAATTTTCAGACAGAAACATAGTATTCAAATCTGCAGACCCTTATGATTTTATTATAAAATTTTATAAAAATTGGATCAAAGTTATTGTGGTACCATATGAAGGGTATATTTATATATATACGCACCTAAGCTTAACTTTTTTGCCTCTATAAAAAAATTTCTTTGAAGAATTGTCCCTAACGGGGACAATACTTATAGACAAAAATGAATAGAAGAGTAATTAAGTAATAGCCATAATAGAAAACTAAACATTATCTTAATAAACTTATCTCTTTCTACAGCAGATCGGCTAGACTGAAGTATGGACTTCTTTGAGACTTTAAATCCCACCCTATTAACACAACCATCTGTGAAATGGGAAAGTATGGTATGAACCACATAACTATTAAACTTAAGCGCAGTTGACTGGAACATTATATTTAGAAAGTGGCATCAAGCTAGGTAACATAATAATAGGAATCCAAAGATTCCAGTCCCAGAATTGTAGGGAAAAGACTTTTGAGATTTTTAACACCATTGCCAACAGTTGGGCTATAAATGAAACTGCTATACCTGTCTTTCCTAATAAGTTGGAACCTTGACATGCATAAACAAAAATCACCAAAGAATAACAGAGAGGAATGGAAAAGCAAAACAAATCATATACTCAAGGATCTGTAAACACATTCATAGAGCTATATTTTTACTCAGAGACAGAAATAGTGTCATCAGATCTAGGGTAATCAACCATTTTAGATTGTCCAGGACTGTCCTAGTTTTAGCAAAAAGTTCCAAGTCCAAGAAACCTTTTAATCCTGAGCAAAAGTGATCAGTCATTTTAGACTTTGCTTTATCTTATTTTGCAAAAAAATTCCATCAGGATATGAGACAAGGTCCACAGGTTAGGACCACTTTGTCCTGTTATTGTGTTTGCTGGAATTACTGGGGTGGCAGGAAATGAGGAGGTAATCCAATTGACCCATTTATTTTCATTTTTTCTTTTTCTTTCTTTCTTTTCTTTTCTTTTTCTTTTTCTTTGTGGGGGGGCAGAATCTTATTTTGTTGCCCTCAGTAGAGTGCTGTGGCATCATAGCTCACAGCAACCTCAAACTCTTGGGCTCAAGTGATTCTCTTGCCTCAGCCTCCCAAGTAGCTTGGAATATAGTGCCCATCACAATGCCTGGCTATTTTTAGAGATGGAGCCTCACTCTTGCTCAGGCTGGTCTCAAACCCATGAGCTCAGGCAATCTACCTGCCTCAGCCTCCCAGAGTACTAGGATTACAGTTGTGAGCCACCACACTGGGCCTCCATTTATTTTCTTAATAGTTCTATTCACCTTTCTCAATCGAACTGTCTTCTAATGTACATATGCCATTGTTATAGTCACTGTGAACTCTTTTTCATTTCTTGTATGTAGGCCAGTTCTCAACAAATTCACAATTGAAATGGGTTTTAGGGGAAAGTTCTGTGTGTCCATTAATTTCTGGAAATTATCATTTGTTTTAATTCTTCAAAAATGACATATATTATATATAGTGTATATAATTCATATTTTTATATATCATATATTAATTTATATGTTGTATACATATATGCATATTATATAAATATATATTAATTTATAGTGTCAACTTTTTCTTACATTTTCACCTGCTTTTTTCATGGGGTAAAGGAAAATGTGGGAAGCTGTTCACTAGACCAAATAAAAGACCTAATCGAAGCTCGGCATCTGTGGCTCAAGCGGCTAAGGTGCCAGCCACATACACCTGAGCTGGTGGATTTGAATCCAGCCTGGTTCCACCAAACAACAATGATGGCTGCAACCAAAAAAATATAGCTGGGGGGTTGTGGCAGGTGCCTGTAGTCCCAGCTACTTGAGAGGCAGAGACAGGAGAATCATTTGAGCCCAGGAGTTGGAGGTTGCTGTGAGCTGTGATGCCACGACACTCTACCCAGGGTGACAGCTTGAGGCTCTGTCTCAAAAAAAAAAAAAAAAACCTAATTGAACTTAGAAATTTGGTACAAATGTGGACATTTATGGAAAAGCATTTCCAGATCATTTGCTTCTAAGTGAAAAATCCTAGGCTTTGTCATAGCATTGATTAACAAAAGAATTGGAAACAGAATGGATTTCTGTCTCCTATATAACTGTACCAGCAAAAAGCTTTTTAGTGTTTTTGTGCCATAATGCCATACTTGAAAACCTAGGGTGTCCTAAAGGCCCTATCAACTGATAATTGATTTTTCAAACTTATGAACAACTCTGAATATCCTTCACTCTACCATGTCCCAGTAACTAATAGAGTGAGAGATACACTATGCATAAAAGCTTCCCATGTTGAAAATTACAGCATATTTGCCAACCATTTTCCTTGACCTTCATCATGATGATGGGAAATTGAGGCAAACTAGGATTTGATTTAGAAAAGTATATGGCTCAGCACCCATAGCTCAGTGAGTAGGGCACCAGCCACATACACCAAGGCTGGTTCAAGCCCGGCCAGGGCCTGTTAAATAACAATGACAACTATAACCAAAAAATAGCCCAGCTCTGTGGTGGGTGCCTATAGTCCCAGCTACTCAGGAGACTGAGGCAAGAGAATCACTTAAGTCCAAGAGTTTGAGGTTGCTGTGAGCTGTCACACCACGGCACTCTACCGAGGGTAATATGGTAAAACTCTGTCTCAAAAAAAAAAAAAAAATCTTAATACTTGATCATGTTCTCAGTTTGTTTTAACTTTCAGGACACAGCAAAGAAAAAAGGATAACCAACAGTCAAGACTGCAAATATTATTCACTAATTATCAGGAAAAATGTTTACTAAGAGTGTGAGGTAGGGGACAACAAAGAATCCCTTTTGTCTTACAATTATAAATTCTTTCTATTCACTTCAGATTATTTTCATAACTAGAATTAAATGTCAATTTCAGTGTTAAATAGGAAAGGAATTTTGAGTTAAACTTTGAAGCCTATTCTCAGCCAAGAAACTAAAGTCAAGTCTATTTTGCTTCAGGAATTTTTCTTTTTTTTGAGACAGACTCTCACTTCAGGAATTTTAAAGATAAAATTACAATTTTATTTAATTTATTGATTTATTGATTTGAGATTCATTCATACAATTCCAGTGTTCCCTTGAGTTATAAATGCAGACAAATTCTAAGGACTGGGTGAGGGGTGATGTTACAGAAATTACACCGTAGATCTACTATATATACCCATAATCCCAACATGAATTACTGGACTTCTTGAAATTAAAAAAAAGAAATTCTTCTGCTTATCTAATATTTAAATGAAAGCTAGACTGACTGAGTGTACTTAGAAAATTGCTCACTTCAAGATGGCCAACTAGCAGTAGCTTTCATCACAAGTTCCTGTGCAAAGGGAGTGGAGAAGCTGAAGGTTGGGAGTTGAACACAAGGAGAAGAATGCAAGGTGCACATCATCCCCACTGAGACAAACTTTGAGGCCAAGAAAGAAGAACACAATACAGGTACTGAGTGACTACTTGGAAGGAACAAAGGGCCTCTCACCTCAGTCTACAGGAGACAGTCATGAGTTTCCGGTCCTCCTATTACCTGGGAAGTTCTATCTCTGAGCCCAGTATCCATCCTTCCTGGCTTAAGAGAGAACAAACTTTCTCTAGGCAGTTCTGGACCCACAGTCCACCCTTACCTCCCATTTGGTTGACTGGCCCCTGCAGAGGCAGGAGTGTTTGGGGAATACTCTGAGAGGCCAATCCATTGTGGGGGGTCAATGAATAGTGCTTCAGAAAGAGTGGTACCACAATGATAACTTTGGTGTGGAGAGGTCCCTCCCTTTCCTGTGGAAGGAGTCCCTCCCCCAGCCTCTCCTTGCTGGTGCTGCCTGGGCAAGCTTTGCAGGATATCTAGGTCAAAGCCAGCCATGGATTCTTGTTCTCTTGCCACCACTGTTTGACTTTGTGCTACTGTGAGTGATGTTGGAATAGGGAGGGGTGGATTCTGGGGGTCTATTTGCAGATTCTCCACCAACTGTCACCAGCGATAGAGGGAGCAAAGGTATTCGGATCTTGGTTCAGTGGAGGTTCCAACAAAGTGCTGCAACACCTTGGGATTGGGTGGAGGGCGAGCTGACATCAGGACAGAACCAGGCTGCACTGACTTGCCAGATCAGCACTTGGAGACTCTGGTTGCAGCCCTAAAAGAGCTTTTGGGCAAAAGCCACAAGCACAAGCTCCAGTTAATTCAGGAAAGGGCAGTTGCTGTAGTTCCTAGGTCCATCCAATCCAATGGAGATTTTTCCGTCTTTTACATTTACCTGGATGGAGTTGAAACACATTGTGCTTTGTAAAGTATTGTAAGAATGGAAAACAAATATCCAATGTACTCAATACTAATATGAAACCAATATATAAACAATTACATACTCATATGAACAATAAAACACAAATATAGTCTAGTGGGGGGGGAGGGGAGGAGGGAGGGGAAACAGGGGAAAACATTTGGGAGAAGGAGAAAGGACATGTGGTGGGATCTCATCTATTGTGCACATTGTGGGGCTGTATAACACGCTTCTGGGTGAGGGGCTCTTTTACAACTGGAACTTTGTCCTTAAAGTGAGAAGAGTGTAATCTAAAAATTTGTACCCTCATATTAATTTGAAATAAAATTTTAAAAAAGAAAATAAAGAAAACCTAAACATATTAAATAACGACAGCAAAAAGCCCTAGTGTCAGACTTTAAAGAACTTGAAAAAATAGTACTTCACTTCATACGGAACCAGAAAAAACTCCAAATAGAAAATACAATTGTTAGAAATAAAAGCAAATCTGGGGGCATCACATTATCAGACTTCAGATTATACTACAAGTCTATACAGATAAGAATAGCACAGTACTGGCATAAAATTAGAGACATAGACCTATGGAATAGAATGGAGAATCTAGAGATAAACCCAGCCACCTATTGCTATTTGATTTTTGATAAACCAAACAAAAACATGCAATAAGGAAAAGAATCCCTATTCAATAAATGGTGCTCAGAGAACTGGTTAGCCACATGTAGAAGACTGAAACTGGACCCGTACTTCTCACCACTGACAAAAATTTGTTCTCGCTGGATAAAAGATTTAAATGTAAGACACAAAACAATAAAAACCCCAGAAAAGAGGGTGGGGAAAATGCTTGAAGATATTGGCCCGGAAAAAGATTTTATAAGGAAGATAGCCCCTGGCAATTTTAGCAACACCAAAATAAATTACTGGGATTTGAACAAGCTAAAAAGCATCTGCACAGTTAGGAATACCATAAGGCAAAGCAAACAGCCTTCAGAATGAGAAAAGATTTTTGCATGTTATGAATCTGACAAAGTCCTGATAACTAGAACCTACAGAGAACACAGATTAATCAACAAGAGCCAACAACCCCATTTATAAGTGGTCAGAAGACTTGAACAGAAATTTCTCTGAAGATGACAGATAAATGGCCAATGAACACATTAAAAAATGCTCACCATCTTTAATTATTAGAGAAATCAAATGAAAACCACTCTGAGATATCACCTAACCTCAGCTCACATCACAAAGCCCCAAAACTGCAGATGCTGGTGTGGATGTGGAAAGAAGGGAACACGTTTGCACTGCTGGTGAGATTGCAAACTAATACAGCCTTTTTGTAAAGAAGTATGGAGAATTCTCAAGGAACTAAAAGTTGACCTACTATTTTGATCCTGCAATTCTAATACTAGATATCTACCCAAATGAACAAAAATCATTTTACAAAAAAGGCATTTGCACCAGAGTGTTAATTACAGCCCAATTCATAATTGCCAAGTCATGGAAGCAACACAAACGGCCATCAGCCCATGAATGCATTAACAAATTGCAGTATTTGTATAGCATGGAATACTATTCAGGCATAAAAAAGATGGAGAGTTCACATCTTTATGTTTACCTGGATGAAGCTGAAACACATTCTTCTTAGTAAAGTATCTCAAGAATGGAAAAAAGAAATCCAATGTACGCAATACTTACATGAAACCAATATATAAACAATTATACATCCACACAAACTATAAAACACAAATATAGTCTAGTGAGGGGGAATGAAGAGTATAGATACAGGTCAGGGGAGAGGAGGGTGATTGGATGGAAGAGGGAGAGCAAATGCCAGTATATCACCTAATGTCCACAATGTGAGAGTATTTGGTATGCCCCCTGGGTGAAGAGCTCAACTACAATTTGAACTTCACCTTGGAAATGAGAACAATGTGACCTAGAAATTTGTACCCTCATACTAATTTAAAATTTAAAAAAGGAAAATTGCTAACTTAAATGACATCTACCATCAGGTTTTATACAGATGACCCAGTGCACTTTATCAGTACATTGGCTAGTACATTTGACAAGAAATTAACCAGAATAGCAGGTATCAAAACAAATTATAAGGGACAACTCTAATAACTTAACAATTCATTCATATGTCTATACACCATTATAAAAGTTAAACTGCTTTGTTCTAGGTTACATTTGTAGCTCTCAAATTTGTATTACCTTTAGTTTCCACACTGAAATTAAAAGAGTTCTAAAAATCAATGGGACTATTTGATTTGTATATCAACTCTGAAGTGGAAGAAAGATAACAGTATTCAGTAATCTTGAAATTCTTTAAATCCACTGGTTTAAAAGCAAGATATATCTTAACCACCTGTGATTGGGTCTTCAGGAATTTTCATCAGACTGAAAAAGTTGTATGTGCACTTCCATTGTTCCCCATTTTTGCTTTAATAATGAGTCATCTCAAAAGTTTCTTATCTTCCATAACAATCCATTATGGATTTATCCTTTACAGTTTATTAAAATACTTCTTGAACCTATTTACGTTTTGGAGGGGCCATTTATCATTCTAATTACTTTCATAGATTTACTACTCCTTCATGAAAAGATCTTCATTTGCTCTTAAATTTGCCTTCTTCAACTGTAATATTGCCCCCTGGGCTTTAGTTTTTCCTAGATTTGTTTAAACAAGTCCAAGTTCACCTCTCTGTACATTTCATGATGTTAAAAACTGCAATCAAGGGGGCAGCGCCTATGGTTCAAAAGGGTAGGGTGCCAGCTCCATATGCCGGAGGGGGCAAGTTCAAAAACAGCCTCAGCCAAGGGAAAAAAAAAAAAAACTGCAATCAATTACCTTTATTCTCCCTACAAAATGAACATTAATAATTTTGTGTAAACAAAAACTGAATGTATTAATAGATAATTATTAGACTATGTCTGATGTTTATTAGGCTTAGAGAATAAGCTGATATTTGTGTTTAGCAATATCTCCTCACATCTGAGAAGCGGAAACTGAGATTTGGAGAAATAAAGTAGTATTGCAATAATGGGCACCAAATCAGTTTTGCTGCCAAGAATAAAATCTAAACATAGATGCTCAAACTAATGCAGAAAAGTTTGAAGCATGTGTTTTCCTGGCTGTGTCAAAATCTTGGGAGACTAGAAGTTCTGGAGAAAATATAGATTCTAATTCAGTAAAGCCCAGAAATTCTTATTTTTAATGAGCTCCTATATTAATTCTGATGAGCATTCCAGTTTGGGAAACCATTGATATAATATATCATTGATGTCAACTAAAATACAGTGATGGGAAAGATACTGTGTTATTTTCTAGGACTCAGCCCCAACTGTATCGGCTGTACCAATATTTCCAACTCTATGTAATACCATTCTCTAAAACATTAAAGAAAATGAATAGCATTATTGTGCTTTACTGATCTTTTATGTACTTATTTAAGATATATAATGTACAACATGAGTTATCTGTAGCCTTTTGAAGAGTGAATCCCATTTTTTACAGATTAATCTTTTGCATTGGAAGCTGCCTTGTAATACTAATCCCAGTGTTTTATTTTCATGAAATGTCTGTGTCAACTGAAGGCATGTAAATCAGCACATACTGTGCTCTAACACAGCTGAATTATAAACCCATTAAGGGCTGAAATTATAGAAATGATGACCTAGTCTTCCGTGAGACTCCACCATTCCATACCTCCAGCTGTTGTGTATCTATGCTACAAGAGGAGCATTTAAACATGATCTTGGGAGAGCTTCAAAAAGCTTAAGAAAGCTCTGACCCAAATAATTTAATTTGCTTTTTACTAATTGTGTAGGATGTGTGCGTATTGCGGGGGCAGGGAGTAGGAAAAGAGAGGAAGAGAGATTGAGAATGAAGCACTGTAAAATTTTCTTCAAGCCAACATCCTGAATAACGATGAATGAAGAACAGCATAATTCATTGATGAAATGAAGTTGTATTTAGTTCAGTTAGACATACATAACCCCATGCTTTTGGATTTTTGTTTGTTTTCAAAACTTTGTGATTCTCTGTTCATTCATTTTTAATTTATTATATCGTAAAAAAAGAATCATGTTATAGAACTGAAGATCTTGTTAGGAAAAATCTCCCTTAACAATCTAAGCTAAGAGGGTGTGATGCTGGGGCAGTGCATTTCGTTGTTGTTGTTACAAAAGAGAAAATTGTTCTTTCAGCTATAGCAATAGTGACTAACAGCAACTGCTTCCTGTGAAATTGTTCCAAGCACATTTCCATAAAGAAGGGTTCTATTATACTTGAACCCTGCTTATATTCCAGCTCCATCTACATTCTACTCCAGGCGTTTGTGTGTTTCTCCCCCCAACAATTTGGCTATTTAATGCTTGCACAGGCCTATAATTGTGCTGATGTCATCCAGCCAATCAATCATAGAACTATTCATTAGGATATGTGCAATCAGGGCAGTGTCAAAATGAACTACATTCATTTTGCTACTAAATATCAAATGATGGTAAATTAAACTCTTATTGTAATGATGGCAGTAAAGTGCAATTATATTTTCTTCTCACCGCTATGCTATATTTACTAGAGAAGATAGTAAACATGGATTTCATTGACTTTAAGACTGGAGCTTGGCTAGAAAGAAAGAGGATAGGGGATTTGTATTTCCATGTGAAAAGTCCATTATATTGAGTTGATGGAAAACAAGGCACTAAACACTATATTTTAGCAAAATAAGAATGTATGAGCATGTTTTCCATGTATAGTGCAGTCTATGACCATGTGTCAGCACCAAAAATGAATGTAGGTGCTCTGACTATTCCACCATCAACAAAAATCCCACAGAAGCAAATGCTAGTTACAACCAAAGAAAAACAATTTGTATGCTTACATATTTTTCTCCTGCAAAAATTTGCTCTTTTCAAAATTAAGGTTAATGTAATATTTTATCATTGAAAAACTACACTATGACCTTTCATAAGTTTACTTTGTATGAAAGGTCATTAGTGGAAAGTAGAAAATTGAATGGCATTGATAAGAATAATTATATAGTGTTTTCTCCTGTTTTTCAAGCATGGAAGAGTCAAATGTTAATTAAAATAGTTAAATAAATAAAAGGAAAACGTAAAAGTAAGTTAAATGTATCCTTTGCAGCTGTCCTTGTCTCTGAATTTCTTCAAGATATATTAAAAACTCTCATATTAGAATCATTAAAGACAGTTTAAAACAGATTTTCACAGCGAGAAGTATTAACATTTTAGCAAAATTTTAATGGGGGATTTTCACATGAGGCAAGACTGAAGACAAAAGAATATTTAAAGATGAAACTATTAATTAACCAACAATTTTCTGTGGTTCTGATGTTTCTCTCTTAGTAACATTCCCTTTCTTCTGGATTCTGCAATAAGGTCAAAATTACCCACCACTTATCTCATTATATTTTCTTTCAGTGTCCCAGTTTCTGGACATGATTTCACTACAGAATAGAATAGAAGATCAGTTAGACCATGGAGAATATTTCCTTTATCAAAATACATTTGGATAAGAGCCAAATTCACAATCACCACTATGAAAATCTTGGCATTAAGAAAAAAGACTTTTCTCTTAAATATATTCTAAAACATTTTCCAGTACTTCACATTATGGCAGGGTGTCTTTAGTTCTAAAATGAATACATTTTTAAGAATGCAATTAAGAATATCACAAATTTATTTACTGGGTATATATTTAGCTAGTAATGAATCAAATCCAAATTTTCTCAAACATGAGAAATAAAATTCTGTAATTCAATAAAGATAAACATATTTTCTTTCTTTCTTTTTTTTTTTTTTAGAGACAGAGTCTCAGTTTGTCGCCCTCTGTAGAGAGCCATGTTGTCACAGCTCACACAACCTCCAACTATTGGGCTTAGGCGATTCTCTTGCCTCAGCCTCCCAAGTAGCTGCTACTACAGGCACCCACCACAACGCCTAGCTATTTGTTGTTGCGGTTTGGCGGGGGCCAGGATCAAACCC
>NW_003852552.1:294315-297759 GCF_000181295.1 Otolemur garnettii
TTTTTTTTTTTTTAGACTTTGGTAAAGATGTATGTATTTTTATGGACAGTCTTACAGGAGTATAATTGAAGGACAAAATAGTTTCAATCTAGGAGTTACAATAAACTGGTGGTGAGGGACTTAGCAAGGCCTATTTGTTCAGTTTTTTCTTGATGTGTCTGTGTGACAGTCCTTCCTTCTGGGTATAGGACAGGACACCTGTCACACAAGGGTCTTCAGGGCAGAAGGGAAGGAGAAGGTCAGATCGTGACCTTTCTAGCTTTTATGACTTGCAGAGAGGGGAATCCTAATTTCTATGACCTACTTCAGGAGAAAGGCAGCAGGAGAAGGTCAGAGAGAAAGTCTTACTTTTGCTCCTTTCCTCAAGTTCCAGTGTGTCACATTTTAGTATTTTCTGCTGGATTAGAGTCTTGATAATATTTCTTATTATCACTGTCCATTGGATGTAGCCCTACTAGGAGCACACCCAGGTATCTACCTCAATTGTGTAATGGTAGCTTTATCTGAGTTAATAACATAACACCATTTTTGCCTGTTTAATCAATATAAATAAGGTGCTTTAAAGGACTGGTTAAATTTCAGTTTTCAATTCAGTAACCATTATTATTTCCTCAGGTAGAAACATTATTCCTTTGAATACTAAGATCTTTCCATTAACAAACCCTAGAGTTACAGAAATGGGATGTGAAAATCACCAGTGTTTTATTAGATGTAAAAATGAGGAGGTGCTACTTTCACTTTTTCTCATTGGTTCCCAGACCTATGAGACCTATGGGAGAAGCTGGAACATACATTGATCATGGTGCAGATCAAATACCACGTCCCATAAAAGAGCATCCTAACCTCGCATTTGTCTTTCAGTTGGCACAAGTGAGTATGTCTTCAGTAGGATATATCAGTTCATAAACCAATCTGCTTCTGGGTAATAGAGTTCATGGTTAACCAGTGAATCACATGGAAATTAGCCAGCTCATCACCTTACTTCTTTTGCTAAGAGATGAGCTTTTTGGTTGCAGGAGTGTCCAACCTGCAGTCCGTGGGCTGCATGTAGATTATTTGAGGACTGTTTTGCATGTCTGTGGTGTCAGGTATTGAGAAAAGTAAGCACTAATCTTTTCTTTCACTCATCAGTTTTCATTAGAGTTTGTGTATTTAATGTGTACCCCAAGAAAACTCTTCTTCTTCCAGTGTGCAGCAGAAAAAAAAAAAAAAAGGTTGGACACTATTGGTGGGTAATATTGTGTGATATAGTGTGACTGTGTTTATGGTATTCAATACATGGATGATAGTTCTAACAAAAAAAAAAAGCATGATGAGCAGAAGGAAATAAAAATATTTTATTTCAGCAAAGAAAATACAACTCTCTCCATGATAGAGTCCACTATAATCAACAGGCGGCTAAATGGTCCCGCTCTGTATTGTGATCAAGTATTACCGTAGGCAAACTAGGCACTCAGGAAGGCCAACCTTGGTGAAAGAGATTTTATATCATTGATATCAGGCAGAAACTTTGTTCCTGATACCAGGGTCAAATGTTTCACTAACTCATTAAGTGAGCACTAGGGAGACTGAGGAAATAACTCAAACCATTACTATATGAACAGGTCTTTTTTTTTTCCTATGACTATTGGAAGTCTATTCTGCCAATTATGACTTCTGGTGAATGCCCATATGAGACACATTCTCCCACTTGGTGCTAATACTAAGAAAGCCCTACAAAAAACTTTTACTTAAGGTCGGGTGCCTTGGCTCATGCCTGTAATCCTAGCACTCTGGATGGCCAATGCAGGTGGAGTTCCTGAGGTCACAGGTTCAAGACCAGCCTGAGCAAGAGCAAGACCTCATTTCTAAAAATAGTCAGGCATCATTGCAGGTGCCTGTAATCCCAGCTACTTGGGAGGCTGAGGCAAGAGAATCACTTGAGCCTAAGAGTTTGAGGTTGCTGTGAGCTATTATGCCATGGCACTCTACCAAGGGCAACAAAGTGAGACTCTTGTCTCAAAAAAAAAAACTCTTACTTAAACTTTCATATCACCAATCATCCCAATTTGATTCTTTCAAACTGATCACCTAGCCAAACCATTAGCCACTACCCATGAATAAGTAATTATCCACATCTAAGGCCATATATCTTTCCAGGCAAAGTGGACAGTGAGATATACAGCTTGAATTTCAGCCAATTGGAATGATTTTTTTCTTCATCAATGTCTTTCAGGGTAACCTCTAAGTGAGCCTGCAATACTGCAATGGTCCACTTTTTACTTGGTGTCAGCACATCCTTCAGAGTCATCTATAAACTAGGCTCAAATTTTTTCTCCTTTGTTAGCTGGTCATCAAGAAATCTTCAGGAAGTCAACAGTGTCATTTGCAAGAATAACAGTGCAGCTGAAACAGACATATTGGGAGTGTGAGTCACCTGCTCATACAAATTACTTATGTCTTCAAGATCTGTTCAAATCCAATCTTGTGTGTACCACTTCCTCTGAATAATGGAATGCTGTTGTATGTCCAAGTTTATGACTTAGTGAATCAAATTACACCTGTCTCATGATGGATGGTTCAGGTCATATTAGCACTCGATGTGGAGCCTAGATCAGCAAGCAAGAAGCTATTTCTCAAAGGGAAAAAGGTGGTTGCCAAAGCAAATACAGTTTTGTTCCAAAACATATTGGGCCTACATTATATTTCTCCTTGGTATAGGGAGGCTTGTCCCAGGATCCGCCCTATATCTCAATGAGCCATGAGTACATTTTTGCATCCATGGATGTATTAGGTTGTAACATCCAAGTTGCAGAGCAATTTACCTTGCAGCCTTCATTTGCTCTAGTCCTCTTTATAATTTTTTCCCTAGCCTTTTAACTTGTGCTATGCTGACATAGAGATAGTTAAACCCAATGGAGGAATAATTCTACATGGAACTCAACAACAGATCCCATCTTTTGATACTATCTGGCCTTTCAGTTACAACTAAACCAGTATCTCCCATAGGTACTGGAATATGTGTTGCTGCAACCAATCCCTACTAAAGTGATTCTAATGTCTATATTATTTAGTATTCTTAGATGCCAGTAACTAAAATCAACTTTGGCAAGTTAAGCATAAAAGAAATCTATTCAAAGATCCCAGGAATATTGAAAAGCACTTAGAGGCTTGGCGCCTGTGGCTCAAGTGGCTAAGGCACCAGTCACATACACCTGAGCTGGCGGGTTTGAATCCAGCCCAGCCCGCCAAACAACAATGACAGCTGCAACCAAAAAATAGCCAGGCATTGCAGTGGTCGCCTGTAGTCCCAGCTACTTGGGAGGTGGAGGCAGGAGAATTACTTGAGCCCAGGAATCGGAGGTTGCTGTTAGCTGTGATAACATGGCACTCTACCCAGGGTGACAGCTTGAGGCTCTGTCTCAAAAAATAAAAAAGAAAAGCACTTAGAATCCCTAAAAAGGG
>NW_003852552.1:297920-299735 GCF_000181295.1 Otolemur garnettii
CCCAGGAGTTGGAGGTTGCTATGAGCTGTGATGCCATGGCACTCTACCCAGGGAGATAGCTTGAGGCTCTGTCTCAAAAAAAAAAAAAAAAAGAATCCCTAAAAAGGATATGAGAATCTTGAATGAAGAATAGTAATCAAAAATAAATAAATAAATGAATAACCTACCCAAAATTACACCACAGAATTGGGCCAGTGATAAACTCACTACTACCATCAACGCCATGGAAGAAAACACAATTTCATGCTGCTTTATCTGAATGTGTCCCCCCAAAATTCATATACTGAAACCTGATCCCCAGTGGGGCCTTTTAGGAAGTGATTAGATTGTGAAGGTGGAGGCCTGATCAAGGAAATGAATAACCTTGCAAAAAAGGCCACAGAGAGCTGCTTTGCTTTTTCAACAATCTGAGAACACAGAGAGAAGAAGGTACTGTCTATGAGAAATGAGTTCTCAACAGACATCGAATTGGTTAGCACCCTGATCTTGGACTTCCTAGCCTCCAAAAGCATGAGAAATAAATTTCTATTGCTTCTAAGCCACTCAGTTTATTGTATTTTTGCTCCAGCAGTCTTAATGGACAAAGATACATTCATACTGGATACTGGGTTATATACTACTAGACTCATTGGCACTGTTGCCTCTAGACATTGAATTGCTTCATGCCATAAATATGTACTAAATACCTACCATATGCCAGGCACTGCTTTCAGTGCTGAGGCCATAACAGCAAAAACAGAGAATGAGAGAGAGAGAGAAAATATCTGCCCTCTTGGAACTTACATTGCAATAAAGGGAAAGAGAGAGAATAAGCACATAAGTAAAATATGTAATATATTAGATGCTCTTAATTACTGGAGAGAAAAATAAATCAAGGGATAGGCACAGTTATGGAAGAATTGCAATTTTAAATAAGATGACCAGAAAAAGACTTCCTGAGAAGGTAACATTTAAGTAAAAACCCAAAAAGTGTGAGCCAGTGACAAGCTGCCCAACTATCGAGGTAATAGAATTTCAGAGAAAGAAAACACCAAGTCCAGAGGCTCTGAGTTTGGAATATTTCTGAGATGTTCAAGAAACAATAAGAAGGCCAGTGTAGATAAAAGAGGGTAAGCAAGAAAATGAGATTAGATTATGTAGGGCCCTATAGACCAAAGGGAAGACTTTAGATTTATCTGAGTAAAATGGAAAATTAGGCCAGACGCAGTGCCTCATGCCTATAATCCTAGCACTCTGGGAGGCCAAGGTGGGTGGATTGCCTGAGTTCATGAGTTTGAGACCAGCCTGAGCCAGTGCCAGAGTGAGACCTCATCTCTAAAAACAATAGCAGGGCGTTGGGGCGGGCACCTGTAGTCCTAGCTACTTGGGAGGCTAAGGCAAGAGAATCGCTTAAGCCCAAGAGTTTGAGGTTGCTGTGATGCCACAGCACTCTACAGAGGGCAACAAAGTGAGACAGTGTCTCAAAAACTAAATAAATAAAATAAAATGAGAAATCACTGGAGCATTCTGAGCACAGTGAGCCGATCTCACATATTCTAACAGGGCAATACTGGCTAATATGTAGACAACCCAAAAGAATTACATGTGTGTTCATTCATTCAACAAGTACTTGTGAAACGCTTACTATTATAGATATCATTTTTTAGTTTCTAGAATACAAGACAAACAAAAATCTTTGAGCTCCTGGAACTTACAAATGTAGTGAGGGTAACAGAATACAAACATGCAGAGCAGCACCTGTGGCTCAAAGGAATAGGGTGCTGGCCCCATATGTTGGAGGTGGTGGGTTCAAACCCAGCCCCAGCCAAAAACTGC
>NW_003852552.1:300648-314498 GCF_000181295.1 Otolemur garnettii
TTGCTGTGAGCTGTGATGCCATGGCACTCTACCCAGGAGGACATCTTGAGGCTCTGTCTCAAAAAAAAATAATAATAGATATTTATTTCTCATAGCTCTGGAGGCAGGGAAGTCTAACATCAAGGTGCTGGCTGATTCAGAGCCAGGTGAGGGCTCATTTCCTAACTGGCCGTCTTTTTGCTACATCCTTCCTTACATGGCAGAGAGACAAGGGGATCCTATTGAGTCCTTGCTATAGGGGCACTAATCTCCTTCATGAAGGTAGAGCCTAATCACCTCCCAGTGGTCTCCTTCCTAATACCATCTCCTCGGGGGTTAAGATCGAAACATAGGAATTTGGAGAGGGCAAAAACATCCAGCACATAGCACTGTTAAAGACTTCCTTTAGCAGCTATGTGGAAAACAAAATAATGGAGCTTGTGATCAGGTGTTCTGTCTCTACCATAGCCATATACCTCACCTGATGGTGTGTTTTGAAAGGTGTAGATGCATCCAGAACTGCCCATTAGGACCTGGGTTTTCTTAGATCAATCAATTCTTAAGGTCAGGTAGGATCAAGATTGGTTCATGATTAGATGGAGGCAGTACCTCTACTAGCAGGACCCGAAGTCAGTTGTAAACTATGTGAGCAGGTGGTCTTTACCCCCAAATCATCCACTACTGTTACACTAGTTCCTCGTTCTAATCACAGCTATAGTCAGATGGTGAAGGTCCGTTATAATTAGCTGATGGAGAAAGAAAAAGGCAGAACTTAGTTCATGACTAGATAAACTTAGAATGTAGGTGGAAGCTGAAAATAAACTCCAGAACCCTACTCAGGAGTGGCTTTGAAAGATAGCCATGAAGGAAAATTTCCCCAATGGCCAGAATTTCATGTGGTGCACCAATTTGTGCACTTTATGAGAAAAGAGAAGTTGCCAGAGGTTAGAACGTATGTAGACTCATGGGCAGTGGAAAATGGCTTGGCTGCTTGGTTAGGAGCCTAGAGGGAAACAGATTGAAAGATCAAGGGTAAAGAAGTCATGGCTGAGTGTGGTGGCTCATGCCTGTAATCCCAACACTCTAGGAGGCCAAGGCAGGCGGATTACTTGAGCTCAGGAGTTTGAGACCAGCCTGAGCAAGAGTGAGACCTCCATCTCTAAAAATAGCCAGGCACTGTGGCAGGGATCTGTGGTCCCAGCTACTCAGGAGGCTGAGGCAAGAAGATAGCTTTAGCCCAAGACTTGAAGGTTGCTGTGAGCTATGACACGACAGCACTCTACCAAGGGCAAGAAAGTGAGACTTTGTCTCAAAAAAAAAAAAATAGAAAGCATAATTAGGCCAATTAGGGTACTCCAGTATAATACAATGGACACATGAAAAATTAATAATAATAATAATAAAATATGAAAAAGGATACAACTTGGGAAAAGCCAATTCGAAGAAATATAGAGCAAGACACGGGAGAGTGAGTGTGGAGCTTCCATTATACCATCCAACCAGCATGTCAATGTGTTTACCAACCCCAAAGCTCTCTGAATCTTTATTTTTCAAGAGTTTTTATAGAACTCAAATTCCAGCCCCCATTTCCTTTCCAGATGTCAGGGGTTGAGGATGAAAGTTCTAACCCTCTAATGATGAGTTTTGTCTTCCTAATGACCAGAGGCCCCCACCCTGAGTCACTTGATTGGCATAAACTCAGATCTGATTAAAAGGTGTTTGTTATAAATAACAAAAGACTACAATCATTCAGGAAATACCAAAGGTTTTAGGAGCTCTGTGCCAAGAAGTGGTACAAAGACCAAATATGTTTTCTATTATACCACAGATACCAACCAGAATCCTGAAGGATCTTTTCCCAGATGTGCAAACCTACCATACATACCATATGAAACAAGTGAATTCAAGTAGTGCAAGGGATAAAATGCAGGGAATTCTGGCAAGCCACTAATCTCTTTTCACCCATTTTTTCAGCTGCAGGAGTATTGCTGCTGATGGCTCACAGCTGAATCCTTCCCTGAAAATTGCTAAAAATAGCTATTTTGCCTAGGTAATGGCCCCTTCCCAGGGGCAAGTTATGTACAATGACTGATCTATGCAGAGTACAAAATCTTGATCCTTGTTGCCTCTACTAAAGACACTCTGAAAGACATTCCCATAGAATCAGCTAAGATCTGTGTTGCTTCTGCATTGAGCTTCAACTTCTCCCTCTGACCAATCCTGTTTCTATCACATTGTTATTAAAGTCATTCTCAGGAGCACCCTCAGTAAACCACATGCATATACATATTTGTCTTAGAGTCTGTTTAATGAATAGCCCAGCATAAGAGGTAATTGTAGGAAGGGCCAATTGAAAAGTGAAGAAGTGAGATAGGGACTGAAAACAAAACCAAGCTAGTTCAGGGTGCATTAATTAGTACCCTGTAAGCAACTGAAGCTTAATCCAGCTGAAGGAAAGTTCCAAGAAATTACAGAACATGCCTTAATGTCATCCTGCTCAAGGAATGAGAAAGTTGGAGTATTTCTTCACTAATTCTTATCAGTTATGGGTTAAGGGCTACTCCCAAGGGTACTAACTTCCTGGGGCAGCCTGCGCAAATTATAGTCAGAGCACACTCCTGTGGCCAGAGAAAGTCCTCAAGTTACATGTCTTGCAATAATAAGACATAAATTCTCTGATAGAATTGAGCCCTAGGGCATTTCTAATGTTTGAGGTATCTGGAAGACAAGAATGATCAAGCAAAGAATACCAAGCAAATGCAACCAAAAAGTACAAAGACTGAAAGCCAAGGACAAAGTGATCAAACTATGTCAAATGCAGCTCATGGGAGAATAGTGTGAGGACTAATCATTGAGTGTGGGATTTAGGAACATGGAGATTATTGGTAAACTCATCAGGAGCAAATTCAATGGAATGGTGGTATAACAGCAGCTTTTTTTCATCTTGAAGCAAATAATCACTCTTTCTTTTATAATACCTAATTATGTGCTTGCTTAATAATTTTAGGAATTAACCTTGAGCAGTTACCTATAGAACCAAGATTGTGGGACACTCTTCCCCTCCAGAGGAGAATGCTAAGCAGTCAACCTTCAATTCTGTTGGTCTAGTTGACACTAGCCAGACTGTCAGATGGCTCATCAAGATAACCATCAGAACAAGACATGTGGACATGGATATAGTCAGCCCCTTTCCCCTTTAAAAAAATCTTTAGCCTGGGTGGCGCCCGTAGCTCAGTGGGTAGGGTGCCGGGAATATACACCAAGCCTGGTGGGTTCAAACCCAACCCAGGTCAGAGAAAACAACAATGGCAACAACAACAACAAAAGTAGCCTGGCATAGTGGTGAGAGCCTGTAGTCTCAGCCACCTGGGAGGCTAAGGCAAGAGAATTGCTTAAGCCCAAGAGTTTGAGCTTGCTGTGAGCTGGGACACCACCGCACTCTACCCAGGGCAACAGCTAGAGCAGGCATCCTCAAACTACGGGCCATGGGCCACATGCGGCCCACCTAGGACATTTATCCAGCCATCCGGGTGTTTTTGCCACTGCTGCCTGTCCTGCTTAGCAGTCGACTTGTCCCAGGGCCTGCAGCCCTGCCCTCCAACTGTCTGAGGGTCAATGAACTGGCCCCCTGTTTAAAAAGTTCGAGGATCCCTGAGCTAGAGACTCTGTTTCAAAAAAATAATAATTAAAAAAAAAATTTAGTCAGCCTGAGAAAACTGTGATGGTCTTTGTGACATTAGCCTGTCATCTCCTCAGGTTTCTGGCTCTTGAATAAGTCTACTTTTCCATCCAAGTTTTGTGTCTCGAGTTTGGCTTTCCAGTGGTCATCAGCCAAACCTCAGTTCAGTTACAGGGGTGATAAAAACCTTATTGGTATGAATTCAAAAAAGAACAGAAGGTGATGAAACAGAGCCAGTGAGTACTGACAATATTAAAGTAGTTTTGCTAAAAAGTCAGTAAATGAAGGTAATGGTATCTCGGAGGGAGATACCATCAAGGGAAGGTTGTGTCAAGGTGGGAAATATTGCTACATGTAAAGATCCAGTAAGGTAAAACAAACAAACAAAGATGCAGCAGATGAGAAAAAGGCCACCTGAAGGGGCTAGCCTCTACATACGTTCAAACCATATCTTTTTCATGAAATACAAGATAGTGAAATCCAACAAATTAAAACCATCTTTGCTTGACTTTACTCTGAATTCTTTTTTTTTGTTTTTTGGTTGGCGTTCGTCCAGGGCCAGGTTTGAACCTGCCACGCTTGGTATATAGGGCTGGTGCCCTACTCACCGAGCCACAGGCTAGTGCCCTACTCACTGAGCCACAGGCGCCACCCTACTCTGAATTCTTGACATTTGTTTCCTGGCTCTGAATGTCACACCTGATCTTGTCTTACTGTTTTTGGCCTTAGTCACACCACAACTGGGCTGATTGACTCATAGCCTATAGTGGAGAACCTATCTTGTCCTTAATCAGGAAGTAATGAAAGCTCCCTGGCTCATCTTTCAGCTGTGAGTGATCTTTCTGCTAGTCCAGAGTAAACCAGATACCCCCATTCTGAAAAGAGGCTTCTTTTATTTCCTTGAGTTCCTGTCTGGAACTCAATAAGAATATGAGACCTCAAAATATCCTAATGAATATGCCACCTCAAAGTATACTACTGTGGCATAAGGGTTATTTTGAGGTGAAAGCAATTGAGAATAAGCAGATACAAGTAAAGTGCTCTGCCCTCCCTCTGTCGCCTAAAAGCAGAATATATATATATGTGTATATATATATATATATATATAAAGGTGCCCCACTCCCCTCTCTACAAGGAAGGACTGAAGTTAATCACCAGAGATAACTCTAGACCTTTATCAGCCTGAAGACATCACCAGAGGAATCTATATAACAAATTGTGACTAACTAGCTCTTATCTTCCATGAATTTGCCCCATGTATTTATCTTCCTAAAGTTTGCAGCCCTAGAAAATCAAAATCCTTTTCCTTTGTCATGTCACTTCTGCAAACATTTACTGTTATTTTGTTAAGATGTTACATAAACCCACATAATAAACACTCCTTTGAGCTACTCTCCTCTGCTCCATTCCATGATATGTATATGTTAGAGATATATTAGTAAACTTTGGTTTGATTTTCACTTGTTAATCTGACCTTTATCAGTCTAATTTACAGGACTCCAGCCAATGAACCTGAAATGGATAATGGAAAGAGAATTTTTCCTCCCCTACAGCCTAATACTTAGATCTCCATAGGGCTTGGGTCTACTTTTTCTAAGCAGTGATGCCTATCCCTGGGATTTGCCTACTGCCTGTGACCTCTAGCTTATTAGCTATGACCCTCTTACATTGTGGTAGACTTCCTAGAATGCTACCCACCTCCTAGCTTTGGTCTTTCAATATCATTTGCATCACTGTGCTTTGACTACCTGTTGAGATATCCCAGTATTTCATATAGGAACGTCCCGTTCTCATTCATTCTCTCTCTCTGTCTCTCTGCCTGTTTCTCTCCCCTCCCCCCTTTTCTATTACTGATTCCCTTTCTGGGCAGACAATGCTATATTCTGTAGTTACAGGTCTGCCTGGTAGTCTGGCAGAAGCAGAAACTGGCTCAGTCACCTAAGGGCCTAGGCATCCCACAATCTGTCCTAAACCACTACAGATACTTGAGCTGTACCTGGCTTTGTCATGAAAAATGACACTGAAATAATTGTGATGTACTAGTAAAATATATTAATTGGCACACTTCAGTAGAAAAGCTAAGTCTCAAATTTCCACTCAAATCCTGCTGTCATTTTCTTTGTTTTCTGCCATTTCAATTAAACCTAGCCAAAATTATTTCTTTCTCATCAACCTATTGACAATTTTTGTGCATATACAATGAATATACCCAGTAATTTCCATCATCTTTTTCACATAGAAATAAATAGTGACTGAGTAACCAGATACAGAATTTAGGTAAACCTTGCCAGCAGTGATAAGCACATATAGGCTTTCTTATGACTCTCTCCTCCCCTTGCTTTCTTATTGGGCTGTATTTATATTTGCCATGTTTACTAGGAATCTATTTTAGAAAGTAAACACTGCTTCTTGAACTTGATCTTTCTTTATAGCGAATGATCATAGTTCCTATACTTTGTATTGTTTAAACCACAAAGTACTTCATTCCTTTTGCTTATAGATCTTTTACATTATTTCAATTTTGACTACTTTTCTTGAAATTGAGATATTCCTTTCCTGTTCAGCAGCACTACTTTCAGTTAATAATTAAAATGTGAAAGAACTAAGACTATGAACAATTGAGCAAAGCTGTTGCTATGCTCAAGATATTTTAAGTTTATAGACATCAATAAAGGTCTTCACGATGAAAAAAGTATGCAAATGTGATTAGCACTCTTAAAAAGAGAGCTGAAAGCCAGCATATCAACACAAAAAAGATCTTGCCTATAGCAACTCATCTACATTGTTAATTACCAAGTTCACTCTGGAACCTGAGCCATGATATCAATGAGATCAATGAATTTAGTGGGCTGTTAAATACTCAGCAAATAGCTCTTCACCTTAAATATAATCTTTGGGATTAATTTGAATAGTTTACCAAAGTGTACCCTTACGTGTGCAGTCTATTCCTATTCCCTTGGGAAACTATAAAATATAAATTTTATCTTTTTTGCCTTACTTTTAAAATACACAAACAATTATAAATTATTTTCTTGTTGATTAAAAAAGATAACAATGACACATAAATTTTCAAATTCTTTCTGTTGGAAATAACCAAGGATCTTAAAGGGAATTAATGTGCCACTCCAAAATAAGCCACTTTGGCATATGGATTATTTTGAGCTGAAAGCAACTGAGAAACAGCAGATACAAAAAGAGTTCTTTGCTCTTCCCCATCTACCTAAAAGCAGGCCATAAATTTCCCATGGGAAAGATGCTGTCCCTGGACAAGGAAAGGGAGAGCAACACTTATCATCAGAGACAAGGAATTAATGCCAAGATGAGTCTGCATAAACAAACCTTACTAAAATAACAATTATCTTCCATTAATTACTCCATTTATTTCCTAGTCACTTTTCCACAACTTTCACCCCTTGAAGACCAAATTCCCTTTCCTTTGTCTAGTCACTTGCCCACAATTTATTGCTCTTTGTTAAAATGGCAAATAAGCCCCTAAATTTAACCATTTCTTTGAATTTTCACTTATTTTCTGTGGAGCCCTTATCCATGTAAAAATAATAACAGCAATAAAAATGGTATGCCTTTTCTCTTGCTAATCTGGCTTTTTGGCTTAACTTGCAGGCCCCGTCCCTGAAGCTAAGAGGTACAGGAAAGGTTTTCCTCCTCTGTAGTCTACAATGGGAAGTTTGCTATTTTTAAAAGAAAGAAAGGAAAGGTAATATTGTCAGTCTCTGGTCTTCTTCAGTGACCTAAGGAGACAAACCTAAGCAAGGAAAATTACTAGTATCATTCTCTTCCCTCTACTCCTTTGAATACACTCATAGTTCACAATATGATCAACATACAGAGCAGAATCTTATAAACTCTATGTATAGTATTTGTAACTATATGCACATTCGTAATACAGCATCAATTCTTTAACTATTGCCAATAAATTCACTGAGCACCTATTTTATACTACATGCTGTATGAAACCCTGGGTAACAGACATGGTCCTTGCCTTTATGTGGTTTACAGTAAAACAGACATAAAACAAGTAATTATAATGTAAGATGATAAGTATCAGAGTACTGTGATGTCAAACAAAAAGTAAGCCCAAGGGCGGCACCTGTGGCTCAGTGAGTAGGGAGCCTGACCTATATACCGAGGGTGATGGGTTCAAACCCACCATGGCTAAACTGCAACAAAAAATGGTCGGGTGTTGTGGCAGGCACTTGTAGTCCCAGCTACTCAGGAGGCTGAGGCAAGAGAATCACCTAAGCCCAGGAGTTAGAGGTTGCTGGCTGTGAGCTGTGATGTCACAGCACTCTACCTAGGGCAATAAAGTGAGACTCTGTCTCTAAAAAAAAAAAAAAAAACAGTAAGCCAAAGCTTAGGTAAATAAAGACTTTATTCCAAAGGATTATTATGAGAAAGGGTGCAAGAACTATCACCAATAGGTAGAGGAGGGCTATTACAATAGGGAATATGCTCTGACCTCTCTCTCAGAGGTCAGGAAGGAAAGGTCTTTACTTTTATAGGGAGAAATGAATAAGGCTAGGAAGAAATGATGTAGGGGAGTGAGATTAGTGGGTGGAAGTGGTATGATCAGATAGTAGATCATAACAAAGACTATCTCCTTGACCAAACTTTAGCCAGGCTTCTCTGACCCTTCTTCTTGACTAGGCCTCAACCTTATCCTATGAGAGCTATTGACTCAGCACAAATGATTTTATCTAGCCCTTACCATCCAAACTAAGAAACTTGAACAAACACTAGCATAGTTTCTAGCAGTTCAAACCCATGTCCTTAGGTTGATGACCCCAGCCCCCTTAAGTTCTTATGTGAGAAAACTCAGTATTCCCAAAAGAATTTACTGTTTATTCTAGCACAAATTCTTCTACAAGTCCCTACCTCCCTTTTCTTAGAAGGATTTACTTTAAAAATGACTTACAATTGTAAATCTTTTTGCTGTCCCTTTGAGATGTGTGTGTATCTCCTATAGCTTAGGAGTGTCTTTCTCAAGGATCTGACAGCCATTCCTTTGACATGTAATCATCAGGAAGGATAGAGCCTTTGTCTCCTAGTCTCTGTAAGAGTAGAAGCCAAACTTAGATAAGTGTCAGCAGACACAGATGGCCTAATTACATTGACATTGATCAACCTCCTTACCCATTTTTGTAATTTTTTTACTTCTCTAACTTTGTTTGACCAACCTTCCATCATTCCCCTACCCTATTCCTTCACTCTCACTTTGAAATGCAGGTTACACTGCAGTAGTACTATTAAATAAATTCTCTTTGCCACCTTTAACTACAATGCAGCTCCATTTTTCTTTCACAATCAGAGACTATTTTACCTTGAAGTCAGCCTATCTGACTAGGAGGTAAACGAGGAGTCACTAAAAGGGAGATCTATGCTGGCTCAGGCTGACAGTAGGCCACAGTTAAGGGGCCTGAGGAAAAGAAAGAAGCTTAACTAAAGTTTAATCAAGTCACGTTGATGGGCATTTTGTTCCTATTGATCACTGGGGACAATGAGTTCAGTTAATCATTCATGAGATGAAGGACATAAATTTGGAAAGTATGATGGTTAATTTTTAGAGTCAACTTGACTGGGTTGAATGATGACCAGATAAGTGTAAAGTATTATTTCTAGGTATGCTTGTGAGGGGGGTTTCTAGAAGAGACTGGCAGTTGAATCAGTGGACTGAATGAGGAAGATCCATCCTCACCAATGTAGGCAGGCACTATCCAATCCACTGAGGGCCTGACTAGAACAAAAAGGCATAGAAAAGGCATGTTCACTCTCTTTTCTGGAGCTGGGATATCTGTCTTTTCCTGTCCTCTAGCACCAGAACTCCAGTTCCTGGGCCTTTGGCCTCTGGAATTTATACCAGTGGCTCCCCAGTGTTGGGGAACCGAACACAGCCCTACACAAAACCGGCCCTTCCTCTCTTTCTAAGACAAAGGAGACAAAGGATCTAGTTAGTTCCACCCCCAAGAAGTTTCCATCTAGGGCGGCTCCTGTGGCTCAAAGGAGTAGGGCACTGGCCCCATATACCAGAGGTGGTGGGTTCAAACCTGGCCCCAGCCAAAAACTGCCCCCCAAAAAGAAGTTTCCATCTAAGGACCCTAACTTTCCAGAAAAGCTATAGAATTTGCCTCCCCATAAACCCACATAAAAGGGGTCTCTAACTGCCCCCAGGCACAGATGCCACCTTTGTACCACTCAGGGGGGTAACCCTCCCCTTTCAATAAACTTGGCCTGAACATTTCTGTTCCAGTCTCATCTCTGGACGCTGACACTTACATCTTCCATATATGGTGCCAAAAACCTGGGACTGGCATCTGACTGGTAACTGGCTACTGGCCTCTTTAGTCACCCCAATTTTCTGAGACCGGGTTCTGGTGGTGCCCAGACTCAACTCCATTTGACCCAACTATCAGAGAATCCTAGAGGAATTCACCCCAAATGCCATTTAAGGGTGAGTAAAGTCTCTAAATAGCTTCAAAACAGTACCTCCTTCAGCTCACTTTTTGGTCACTCCATGCCTCTGTATCCTCATACTTCTTCTTCATTCATTTTTTTATACCTAAATACAGGGTTTTATTTCTTTACTTCTTCTTCTTCTTCTTTTTTTTTTTTTTGTTGAAACAGAGCCTCAAGCTGTCACCCTCAGTAGAGTGCTGTAGCCTGACAGATCACAGCAGCCTCAAACTCCTGGGCTTAAGCGATTCTCCTGCCTCCACCTCCCAAGGAGCTGGTCCACCACTACGCCTGGCTATTTTTTGGTTGCAGCCATCATTGTTGTTTGGCAGGCCCAGATTCAAACCTGCCAGCTCAGGTGTATGTGGCTGGTGCCTTAGCCGCTTGAGCCAGAGGCACTGAGCCAAAAGGTTTTATTTCAATGCTGAGCTCTCTTCAAGGGTCTTAGGGACTTCATTGTGGTCACTTTAAGCCCAGCACTGGACCCTAATTTAGGCTTCTAAGATCTTAGAGATCTCATCTGAGAAAAATTAAAGAAGCCTAACCTTTCTTTGTCTTTCTTCATTTTTTGATCCTCCATGGCCTGGGTCTTGGGAAACAATTAATGCCATCCTTTCCACCCAGGCAGAGGAAGGACTTCTGAGACATGAGAGCTGGCCCTTCCACCCACCCCAACAGAGACACCCCAGGGGTGTCTCCTTCAACCTCAATACGAATTACAAAATGGAACCTTTAATTTCAATATCTTAAAGAACTTAAATAATTTCCTTAAAAAAAAAACAAAAAACTGGCAGTTGTAACAAAATACCCTATCTTCAGATCTTTCTCTCCCTCTGCTCTTACCCCTCCCTTTATAAATCATTGCTCAAACACCTCCTACTCTATCTTCCCCATCTTTCTTATCTTTTATCCTCCAGTGATTCCTCCAGCTCCTACCATTCCTCTACCTCCTAACTCACCCCCAGAGCCTCAAGGCCCTCAACTCTTCCCCATCTTACCAATCACTTCATGATTCCTCCATCACTGTGAACTTCTCACAGCTTCCTCCCCCACCCAACAGCCACATACCCTCCCCCCACTTCAAGCCAAGATGTGGAAGCACAGGGCTGCAGACCCTGTGGCAGTGATGGGGGAGCCCATAAGTACTCCCCAGGCCCGAAATGCTGGTCTGGGTGCAAAGGTTGGACCACGGTAGGGCAGGGCAAGCATACAGGCCCAGCAGCTGCCTTGCCCCCCTCCTTCACCTGACTTTCCTCTGCCCACCAACTTCCCTCTGCCCGTGGGCTTCCCCTGCTCATTGACTTCCCTCTGCCCTCCAACTTCCCTTTGCCTGACCAGCTTCCATCTGCCCTGCTGCTGACTTCCCTCTGCCAACTTCCCTCTGCTGCACTCAGTCCAGCTTCTTTCCACCCTGCCACTGGCTTCCCTCTGCCTGCAGACTTCCCTCCATCCGTGGACTTCTCTGCACCCTGACAACTTCCCTTCGCATACCAACTTTGGATGGAGAAAAGATAAAAAAGAGAGAAAATGGGACTGGCATTAGCCCCCAAAGCAGAAAAGTTTTTTAATAGTGCCTGCCACTTTAAAACGTCTCCAGAGATAGTTACTCAAAATGTCCAAGCAAGAAGACCACACCCTTCTACAGAATGGAGCTCTGTCCATCACTATGATTATGGGTCCCTAAAATAAAATGCCCTAAGAATCATATTTTGCTAGACGGAACTATTTCCTCTCAACAAAAGATAAAGGCACCAGAAGGGAGTATAATCTCTTAAAATAAGAGATTACATTTAGTTTCTAAAATTGGTGGTCCCCTAAATTTACATCCTCCATACTCATAGACCCATGGGAATGGTTTTCCACTGACTGACATGTCTGACTTAAAAACGGGCTCAACTTCATCACACTTAAGTAATTTACTTTCTAACACAGGTAAGTAAATTAATTCTAATAAATACTGGAGCCATGAACACTAGTCTTCCTACATTTTAAAGACTTCTATTTTTCTCTCTTATCTCCATCATTAAAATAAAAACAAATACAGCACCCATTTGTATATTCCACAGTTTCTCAGTTCTCTGGAATATAAAGTTATCTTATTCATCCTTTTATTCTTTCCAGTGATTGCCACCCAGTGGATTTAATCATGGCAGGGGAAAGGGGCCTTAACACTTTTTTAAAGAAGACATGCTGTTTCTATACCAACAACACTGGTCTGATCTGAGAGGGCATCACCTGGCTTTAGGAACAAGCTACCCATGTATGATCTCAGAATGAGGGATCCTGGTTCAACAGCCCATGGAAACAATAGATCTTACTCCTCTTGGGCCACCTCATTGCAATCTTCTTTTTATTAACCATTGCCTCTTGTATCATCCGATTCATGTCCTCATTTATTCAAGATTGGGTAAAAAAGGTGTCAGCCAAAGTCACAACCCAATTTCTACTACTCCCCAAACCCTTTCCTAATGTACCCCAAACCCATGCAGCCCTACTAACACCCAACTCATCCCACTGAGAACAATTACAACTCTATCCAGCCAGAAGCAGTTTCAAAAGACGGACCATTATCCCCATCTCCCATTTTAACAAGAGTTCAGAATGTTGGGGAGCTTCAACAGCCCTACATGAATCCCCTTCTTCTCTTCCTAAGACAAGGGGCACAAAAGATCTAGTTAGCCCCACCCCCAAGAAGTTCACCCCTAAAGACCCGAAGCTATAGGATTTTCCCACCTATGGCTCCATATAAAACGGGGTCTTTAACTGCCCCCAGGCACAGACACCATCTTAGCAAATGCCCAGGCAGGTCATATCCCCTTTCAGTAAACCTGGCCTGAACATCTCCACTCTGGTCTCATCTCTGGGTACCCTTCTTATACCTTTCACCCAGTTTCTCAGACCTCTTGGACTTAGACTAGCTACATCACAACTTCCGCCCAGTTGTCTAGCTTGAAGATGGTATATTGTAGGATTTCTCAGCCTCCATAATCATGTGAGACAATTCACATAATAAATTCTCCTCTTATCTGTTTATCTATCTATCCTATTGTTTCTGTTTCTCTGGAGAATCCTGATGACTACAGAGGAGTTTTGCCTGGCCATAGATAAACAATGGGGCATTTTTGAGTTATATTAAATTGTGAGAATAAGAGTGGGTCCTTGTAATAAGCAGATTCCAGAAACACAAAAGGTTAGGGGATAGCTTAAATTTTTGCTGTTTTCCAGAGGTTGAGATTCAGGTAAAATTCAACATTGTCATGGTGATTGATACAGGGTTCCCCCTGCTCAGAGATGGACAGAGCCTCCCCATTTTTCTAGGCCTCAGCAGGCTTAGGTCTAGAATCCCATTCTCTAGGCACAAAAAGACTCTTTGCAGGCTGCATTCTTTGGACACAAGCTCATAAAAACCAGCCTAATTAGTATCTCATCTGTGCTGCCTCTCTCAGAGCAGGGAACACACCCTACTGCCCCACCTGGAGCAAAGAAGCACACCTCAGGTGGAACGATATACCTCTGTGCTATGGCAATTTATTTTTATTTATTTATTTATTTATTTATTTATTTTTTGAGACAGAGCCTCAAGCTAACCCCCTGGGTAGAGTGCTGTGACATCACAGCTCACAGCAACCTCCAACTGCTGGGCTTAAGTGAGTCTCCTGCCTCAGCCCCCCAAGTAGCTGGGATAACAGGCACCCACCACAATGCTCGGCTATTTTTTTTTTTT
>NW_003852552.1:315406-333156 GCF_000181295.1 Otolemur garnettii
CCACCTTAGGTGTATGTGGCTGGCGCCTTAGCCACTTGAGCCACAGGCGCCAAGCCTGTTATTTCACTTATTCTGTGGACTCATTCCTTGAATCTCCTAGGCCAAGGACTCACCAGAGAGAGAGTCCAGCTACAGTGGGAATGAATACATTGCAGGGCAACTATTGATAGAGTCAAATAGAACCGACCCAAATAGAGCAGACTTGCCCAAATAGAATGTACCCACCCTCACCCTTCTGACCCTTTAAAACCCCCATCCACCTTAACCCACATGCCGACTTCCTCCTCAAGCTCAGCTCACCCACACCCAGGTGGAAATAAAGGCCAGTGTTGCCCACACAGAATCTGGACTCCATTTCCTTTCAATCATGTTTTGGATAATCTTTTATTTTCAGTCTTTGACCTCTAACTTATCTTTGCTCAAGGGCTAGGAAAAAATCACCCAATCCAGTGATAATTTAAGCAACATAAGTTGCTTGCTGAATGGTGGGTTGGAATTATTGCAGGAAGATGAGGCCCAATGGAGAGAACGAACACCCAAACACCAGGTTTAAAAGAAAAAGGGCTTTATTTCAGCCAGTGGAGTGAGGGCACAGAAGAATTCCAAATGGCTACGCTCTCCAACTGGCTAAGTCTTCTCCTTTCTATCCCCAGTCAAATAGTTCCAGCCCATGGGTACCTTTCTCATAGGTCAGGTTTTGATCAAGCTAGAGATGCAGGCTCCGGCTTTTACAGAACTGCGGGCTTTTACAGAAGGGGAAGCAAGGGTTAGTTTCCAGGTACCAGGAAGTTAAGTTTCTACATATTCCTAAGAGCTGAGTCACCACAGGGAGGAACTCACACGTACATCCTTGGGGTCTCCTTAAGAAGACCTCTGTTCTCTTAGACTTCACTTTTTCCTGGTATCCTCTCTCAGAATAAGTGGGATAAATGGTACTTGAGTAGAAAATATTAGCCTGTGGTGATTAATGCCTTTGTGAGGAATTTCAAGTTCACTTTTATTGCAACAAAAAGTAAAAAAGTGAGAGGATGAAACAATGTAATAACAATGGTGAATTTTACCTGACCCCTGCAGTCCTGGAAAACAGAGGAGGTTAAGGAATCCCTCCACCCTTTATGCTCCAGGAAAGGGCTTAATACCAGGAGCCCTTCTTCTTCCTAAGACAGGTAAGATTCACTGATGCTCCCTCCAAATTTCCATTCTTTGCCTGCTAAATGCTTAGCTAGGCTATTTTGTTCCTACTGATTAATGGGAACAAAGTGCTTACAGATCCAAACTTTGGGTAAGAGTCTCTCCTCTGCTTGTGTTCCTGACCTTTGGCCTATCCTCAGCCTGAGCCAGCAGATAGCTCTCCTGAGAATGGGCCGACCTCAAAATAATGTATGGGTTAAGTGAAAACTTTTATTTCACCCTCTGAAGGCTTGCTGAAAAAAAATCAAATCACAAAAGGTAGATTAATTGAAGAAAAAGCATACAAACTTATTAACCTGCACAGGGGCAGATCCCCATGGAGTGATTACCCCCCATCCACACACACACACACACACACTCCAGCGAGATTCAGAAGCTTATATATAATACCCTTTTTAGGTTACAGAAATAATGCAAGCTTAGGTCTTGGCAAAACAGGTTATGGAAAGGGGAAAAGGAGAAGTCTAGCTAGCAAAGGTGGTCTTGTTATGTAGATGAAACCTCACAGGTGGCAGCCCTCAGAGAGAAGAGATGGTAAATGTTTCTTTCAGACCTTTAAAGGTGTCAAACTCCCAGTTAATCTTTCCTAGATCTAGGCCTCACAGAAAACCTGACTGCACCTGTGCAGATTTTTCTCTACAGATGCAAATCTCCCCCACAAAGACAGATTTGTTGGGCTAATGCTGTTTGCTGGATTTTTGCACGGCCACCTCAAAATATGTCAAAGACATATTCTTTAGGGTAGTTTGATATTCTTTACTACTATCTGATCATGCTACCCCACCATTGCCTCACACTTTCCCATACGTCTTCTGTCTTGTCCTGTTTACTTTGCATAAAAGGAAACTCTTTTTTGCCTAATTCTGAGAGAATGCAGATCTTTTGGTCACAGGTTCTCCTCATTGCAATAGTTCCTTTCTCCCGTAGCAGTAATCCTTCAGAATAAAGTCTCTCTTTGCTAATCTGGATTTGGTTTTCTTTATTTGCCGGTGGCTAGAGAGGAAGGCAGGGGATGCATCACAGAGAGCCTTGGATTCTTTCCCAAGACAATGACAAACCACCGAAGGTTTTATAAAAAAGACTGACAACATCAAATTTTTGTTAGGAAAACTCACTCAGTTCTAAGGGAGGAGGAGGGATTTCTGCCTTGGCCTGTGTGATGTTGATGGATCTCTTCACAGAGGGGAAAAAGAGAAAGAGAGGATGAGGGAGGGAGGCGGTATTTATTTTGAAGTTGCTGAATTTGAGGTAACAGGAAGACATTCATCTAGAGCTATGTATGTGATTCTAAAGTGTGAACTAAAATAAAATCTTAAGATTCCCTTCCTAGTGGCTGACTGACTGTGAAAGCACATATAGTGAGAATAAAATGGAGTCTGTCAGGCTAGGGCAGACAGGACACTTGGCCGGTCTGGTCTGTTTAGGTTCTGCCTGACCTTCATCCCCTGTCTCCCATTCTTACTGTTTGTAAATTTAGCTCCCACCCTAAAGATGCCTATCTTAAGTAGTTTAGGTGGATTGATTGAGGAGATTAATTTTTGAATTGAAATGTTATTTGGGTCATGAGTTATACTGATTATTGTTTACTATGGGTCATAGGTTCTGCCAATTATTAAGGTAAGGGTTAACATGTTCTTCGTTTTGAACTGAATTGTATAAAACTGTAATTTTGGAAATGGAAGAACAGAATAGTTTTGGAGAGGCTACTCTCACTGTTCTGCAGAATCCTGGCCTTCTGAAAAATAAAGTTTGGTGGACCTATTCCCCTCTCTGCACATTGGCTGACAGTGACAGGTGTCAGACCCTCTTCATCTGGTAACAACTGTAAGCTCCCTCTTGGCCAAGGGGATTCCCTAAAACTGAGTTGCTAGCTATGACAAAGATCAGACATGCCTCATCATATCCCCCTGCCTTCCTAGAGATGTCCTTTGTGACTCTTACAGGCCTAAGGCTATGCAAGACATACCTCTGGGTACTCAACATAGGCAACAAACCACTTGAGCCTGGGCATATGTCTGATACTTTGTCTCTAATCAGTAGACCTTTATCTTAACTCAGCATTCCCTATCACTGACTCCTGATCTATTAGATGGAACCTCTTTGAGACAGTTGTCAGCTAAAGAATTGTTAAACCCACCTATAATCTGTAAGTCCCCTCCCCTTTGAGATGTCCCAGCTATTGGGATCAAACTTATGCATGCCTTCCATGTATTGATTTATGATTTTACCAGTACTTCCTGTCTCCCTGAAGTATATAAATCCAAACTTTAACTCCACCACAACAAGTGCACGGAATTTATGTGCTCAAGGGTCCTTGGGTGTGGCTCTGGATCATGGTTCTCAAATCTGGATCAGAATAAAACTCTTCTTTTACAGAATATAGTTTCTTTTCCATGACAGAAGCTTGGAGAAAGATATATATTGGAGGATCAACAGTATATACATGATAATTAAAACTTTAAAGTGGATGTGCTCTTCAGTTTCAAACTATAACACATTGGTTCTCCTTTAGTCCCAGCCTTCTCTCTATCATCTCCCTCGAAACTTAACCTCCTCTATTTTTGTTTCTCTTTGTTCTTCCTTCTTTAAAATATGTTATGGACACTAATGTATAAGCTATAAAAGTAAGCTCTGTATTGGTGAAAAACTAAATAAATATTTGTTATTCCTCTCAGGACGTATAGCTTCATCTAACACATTTAAGTAGCTGCTAATTGCTCTCTTCATAATGAAATTGAGTAAGTATTTAAAGTAGAATAATTTTGAAGTATTTCTTTTTTTTATTGTCTATAAGATTTGGCATCATCTGATTTTTTGAAATTATCTTCTATTTTTATTTATAAAAATAAATGCTCTCTATTTTTTGAGACTTTGGAAAAACAAAAAAAGAAGTTAACTGATGACTCCATACTGAACCTCAGAGTCAAAGCATTTCTATGATAGACATACTTTTATCTGACAATGTGAATGTTACTTTTTTTGCAATATTATTATTATTATTGCTCAATATTTCCTTGCAGCAATCATCTGATTGCTTTTCTGTTAAACATTGTTATTGTTATTGAATTGTAAGCCTCTTTAATTTTGTGAAGGCAAGAAGTGGAAACCAAATAAACACATGTACATGTGTAGAGAAAATTAAAAAATAAAATAAAATAAGTCAATAATATTGTATTTAGAAAAACAATGTTGTAAGTACAAGTTATTGTTAAAGAGCCTAAACTTAACCTGGTAATGTTACAGTAATATATTATAATACACTGTATGTAATGTAGTAAGTATTGTAATGATACAATAAGAATATATATAAGCAATATCATTTAATGTTACTCTTAGGAAACAGAAAACAAATAAACAGCTGGGTTTTGTTTCTGAAAAAGAGAAGAAAATCTAAAAAGCAGGAAAAAAGGAGAGAGAAAATAAGAAAAACAAAAGCAAACAAAGAAAGGGGGGGAAAAGGAAGCAAGTAAGATGAAAATAAGGGAGAAAAGAGATTAATCATTACCAAAGTAAAGATTTTAAAATTAAAAAAAAAAAAAAAAGAAACTGAGTAAGTTTAAAATTCTGTCTGAACTTATTTAACACACAATGGTATCTGTGTAGGTGAAGGGGACCTGCATCAGTTGCACTATATCAAGTGGGTTAATGGACACAGAGTGTTAATAGTGGATGTCAGAGAACAGGAAGGATTGGAGCTGATAGATTTGCACATAGATAAACACGAAACCTTCAAGTTGGAGCTTCCATAATTTTGGTATATAAAAGCAAACTTGACTTTATTTTGTGGCCGCAGGGTGGTGAAGGTCTAGAACTTACAGTGATTCAATTCTCAAATTAGTCTACCACAACAAAATCTCTTTCCTATATTTATTAAATTGTTTTGAAGTAGGATGTATTATAAAGGCAGTAGGAGTTCCCTGATGTGAATATTGGTATCCCTACCACCCTATATTTGAAATTCCCCATGATGAGTGCTTTAATGATTTCTACATTTTGTTTCTTCTTTATTTTTCTTTTACTTTTTCTCTCTCTCTTTTTTTTTTTTTTTTTGCAGTTTTTGGCCAGGGTTGAGTTTGAACCTGCCACCTCCGCCTACTCCTTTGAGCCATAGGCGCTGCCCATTTCTCTTAAATTCTTAACTTTTTTCTTTGTCTTTCTTTCTTGCCTTGCTGGTGTCTCTATGCCTCAAGACTTACAATGTAGTAATATCTAGCAACCCCTTTAGGAACTGTTTATTTCCTCTACACACCCTGTTACATTTAGGACTAAAAATGTTGCCAACTCTACATTATCAGTAGTAAAAATAAAATGGAGTCTGTCAGGCTGGGACAGACATGACACAGCTCATCTGGTCAGATTAGGTCCTGCCTGATCTTCACCCCTGGCTTCCATTCTTATTGTGTTGTAAATTTAGCTCCCACCCTAAAGATGCCTATCTTGATTTAGTTTAGGTGGATTGCTTTAGGAGATTAATTTTTACATTCAAATTTTGTTTATGAGTCATGGGTTCTGCAGATTATTGTTTAAGATATGAGTTAACGTGATCTTCACTTTGAATTTATGTATAAAACTATAATGTTGGAAATGGAAGATCAGAACAGTCTTGGAGAGGCTATTCTCACTGTTCTCCAGAATCCTGGTGTTCTGACAAATAAAGTTTAATGGACCTAGCCCCACCTCTGCATATTGGCTGACAGTGACAGGCAGCCAGACGTTCTTTGTCTGGTAACACTGCCAGGGGTTCTGTTTCCCTTCTTTTGCTTCTTATCAATCTTACTATCAATCTTTCCCTGTCAATAAACTTTATCCTCATGGTGTGTGGTTTCATTCTTCAAACCCCAAGACCAAAGACTCCGCCGGATAGAAAGAAATTCTGGCAACAGTTTTGCATATAGAAAGAACCAATCAGCAAAAAGGAAGTATGAGAAAGTATGTAATTCCCCTAGACAGGAATTCCTGTGGCAACCCACTTAGGACCCTCTCTGCTGTGGCAGAGACTATCCTTTCTTCTCAATAAATTCTCTTGCTTTTGCTTAATTGCTATCCATGAATTCATTCTTCAATTCTCAAGACCATGAACTTGGCAAGAAAGTTCCAATATCATGAGCACTCCCATGTATATGACATGGATGCTAATTCCAGAGCCTCCAAATACTTGCCATGAACTACAGTCAAATGTAGAGAATGTGAGCACCTTCCCCTTTTTTTTCTCTGCCACAGGTTTCACCTGAAACTACTCCTTTTGTGTCAGAATCTTATATTGTCACTCTTAAACAAATTTGTCTTTTTCTAGTAAAGGAGCTAAGGAAATTTCACCCCAAAATATGACTATTCGGGATAAAGTATACTTTGCATTAAAGGTCATTTGAGATCAGAAAGCATTTGCAAGGGGCTTACTCTCTATCTACATAAAACCTGACTGACCTGATCAAAAAATTAAGGAGGAGGGCAACTGACTTCCTTTCCTACCCCTGAATGCTAGCAGACTTGGTTCAAATTATTTAAAACACACTACCTGTATCTCAGGTTAATTTATAAGTCAGTCTGTTTCTCCCCATCTGTTCATCCTCCCAGAAACCACTTACTACACCTATACTCCATATTTTCCCCCTCCCTTCTAAAAGACATCTATAAAATTATCCAACTGTCATTAAGACCCTGGGTAATCACTCTTGTGATTCTTCCCATGCTTACTGTATTTAGAAATAACCATTTCTCTTATTAATCTGCCATACTTGTGAGTTGATCTTTCAGCAAACTTTCAGAGGAAAAAGTCAGTTTCCCCTTACCCCCATACTAGCTTTTTCTCCTCTAACCAGTGAATTATGAATTGTTCATTCAACTTATGTGCCTAGCATTGTGCTAGATGCTAGGAATACAACAGTAAAAAAGATAGTCATGGTCCTTGGTTTCTGGAGTTTATAGTCTAGTGATGATGATAACCCAAATTATGTTAAGTAATTTGTATCTAAGTACCTTGTACATTTTTCTTGTTCTTACTACTACTCTGCTGGGTAAAGACTATTATTACCTTTATTTTACAGTCCTAGATACATTGCTTGCCTAAGTTAGTTAGGGCAGAGCCAACATTTTAAACTCTCTGATTATATAGCCTGTGAACAACAGATCTTTGAGAAGGAGTTTGGAGGAAAGAGACCTTATTACAGTGAACAGTTTGCAAACCAGAGAGATACAATCTCTGGGTGTAAAACAAAGGTGCACTCCAGAGAACTAGAGTGAAGGCTGAGGATTTATATTAAATATTCCAGACCAAGTTTCCCAGTCAAGTCTGTTGGTACAAATAAAGGACTAAATCTTGCTGAGTTCTAATTGGTCAACACAGTTGAACCCTAATTGGTTGATACAACTGAGCCCTGATTGGTTGAGGCAGGTGAGCTCTGAAAGTCCCAAGGATAAAAGGTAAATATTTTCTTTTTCTTTTCTTTCTTTCTTTTTTTTTTTTGAGACAGAGTCTCACTATGTCACCCTTGGTAGAGTGCTGTGGCATCACAGCTCACAGCAACCTCAAACTCTTGGGCTTAAGAGATTCTCTTGTTTCAGCCTCCCAAGTAGCTGGGACTACAGGTGCTTGCCACAATGCCGGGCTATTTTTTTGTTGTTGTTGCAGTTGTCATTGTTGTTTAGCAAGCCTGGGCTGGGTTCAAACTCACCAGCCCCAGTGTACCCCAGCCCCACCAGTCCCTTACTCACTAAGCTACGGGTACCAGGTGCTGAGCCTTCTTAGATTTTTTCATTGCTCCCACAGATAACAACCTTGTGAAACCTAAGACTAATTTTTGAGATACCTTTTAGGCCTTGCATTCCAATGGAATGGCTGATGCACCCAGACCAGTGGCTCATATCAAGAAACTGATTCAACTGGTCTTGTCACACCCCACCAAAGAAGATAATTTCTACACCCCTATGGTTCTGACCTGAAGGCAGCCAATTAGCAGACCAAAGTATACGAAAGCCAATTGCCTAGTCCTTTGCCTGATAAACTATCTTTAAAAAGCCTTTGTCCCAAATTCTTGGGAAAGTGAATTTGAGAACTTTCTCCTATATTTTTCCATGACACCTATAATATGCTGACTCAGTATATTGGCTTTCTCTTGTTTAGTGGGCAATAAACCTTGTAAGCCTCTCACAATATTGACAGCACATTTGTACAAGCTCATTTCAGCTTTTTGTTTTTTGTTTTTGTTTTGTCTTGTTTCTGTTTTTTTTGAGACAGAATCTCACTATGTTGCCCTGGGTAGAGTGCCATGGCATCACAGCTCATAGCAACCTCAAACTCCTTAAGCGATTCTCTTGCCTCAGCCTCCCAAGTAGCTGGGACTAAAAGCGTCTGGCTATTTTTTGGTTGCAGTTGTCATTGTTTAGCTGGCCCAGGCTGGGTTTGAACCCATCACCTTCGGTTTACCTGGCTGGCACCACAACCACTGTGCTATGGGTGCCAATCCAAGCCTTTGTTTTGTTTTTAAAAAAATTTTATTAAAGTCTATTTAGTCTGGTACTAAGTATCTACAGCCACTTTATTTAGGTTATTATTGCATAGAATAATGTTTGTTTGTTTGTTTATTTTTTGTCACCCTGGGTAGAGTGCCATGGTGCCACCACTCACAGCAACCTCCAACTCTTGGGCTTAAGCGATTCTCTTGCCTCAGCCTCCCAAGTAGCTGGTACTACAGGTGCTTGCCACAATGCCCAGCTATTTTTTTGTTGTTGTTGCAGTTGTTATTTAGCAGGCTCAGGCCTGATTCGAACCCGCCAGCCTGGATGTCTGTGGTCGGCGCCCTACCCACTGAGCTATAGATGCCACAAAAAATAGGTAAACATTTTCAGGGAAGTCAGAGAATGTATGTGATTCTTAGTCAGCAAATAGCTATTTGGCTCTATTTTAAATTTAGGTCCAGTTAGCCACTTGGGATACCTGACTCTTTCAGGTTCACAGTTGTTCACAAGTTTTTACTTTTAACTTTTAATACACTTTCTCAAAATTCATCTACAGGGCTGGAAAGTTTATGGAAGTCAGACCTACCAACCTCATCACCCACCTCCCTCTACCATTGACCCCTCTGCACCAATTCAATCTCTCTCTCTGAGGCCTTCTCCCTCACTCAGTAGACATTTAAGTATAAAAATAAGAAAAGGTAGAAGTAGGCAGAGAGGAAGTATTCTGGGTACTAATAGCATCTGTAAAAATCTCAGTAGGCCAAAATTGATGCTAGACCAGTCAGAAAAGGGAACTCCCTAAGGATAATCACGTAGCAAAATACCTTTGAGGCTGGTGACTACAAAGTTGCTACATGTGTATCTTTTACCTAACAGTGATAATCAACTTACCCTAAAGCGGTCTCTTCTTGCCCACTGGAAATCTCTTTAATTTATAAATAAGTTCTATTTTTTTGTTGTTGTTGTTCTTGAGCCAGAGTCCCATTTTGTCACCCTCAGTAGAGTGCTGTGGCATCACAGCTCACAGCAACCGCAAACTCTTGGGCTCAAGCGATTCTCTTGCCTCAGCCTCCTGAGCAACTGGGACTATAGCCGCCCACCACAATGCCCGGCCATTTTTAGAGACGGGATCTGGCTCTAGCTCAGGCTGGGCTGGAACCCGTGAGCTGAGGCAATCCACCGTCTCAGCCTCCCAGAGTGCTAGGATTACAGGCATGAGCCATTGCTCCTGGCCTCCATAAATAAGTTCTAAAATGAAAAGATAAAGCAGTATTAGAGACTTTATCGGAGTCTGGAATGTCCTTGGCAACAGAGACTCTCAGCAAATCATCACACAAGTGCTTGCTGGCAGGCAAGCTGTCCCCACATTCAAAGGAATCACTGGGCTCTACTCACTCTGTTGTTATTTTTGAATTGTTTCTGTGATTGTGAGGACTAGTATATGCTAAGCCACCTGGCTTTTTCACTTTGGCTCCCCAGTGCTAAGCAGTACACTTCTGAGAAGTAGATGACAGGTCAAACACTCTAGCTTAAGGTGACCAGATTTTAACATTGGTAAAGCGGGACACCATTTGACCTGGGGGGGGGCGGTGCTATTGGCTGAGCTGTTTATAGTTAGGGACCCTCTAGAGAGGGGGTGCTACTTGTTTGTTCCAGGCAGTTTGGCTCCTTCTGAGCTAATTGTCCTTGCCTAGAAGAGAGGGAGGGAGTCAGTATCCTTCTGATACTGATTCCACCTGGGTGACCTTGACCCAGGAGGGGAGTAGGGAGTTTATATTAGCCTTTTCATTTCCAAATGAAATTACATTAACCCCTTCATTCCCAAATGGAATTACATTAACCTTTTCAGCAGCTGAAAACCGTATGTTCCCTTCCCATTCTCCCACCCTTCCCTAGCTTGTTGTGCATTCTTTCCAAAAATCCGGACTTTTTTAAACCTCCGCAGGACATGGGACAAATTGTTAGAAAGCGGGACATTTGGTCACCTTACTCTAGCTGTGTCTCTCTATAACGGACACTAGAGCAATGACCTCTACCCTGTTGAGTGAACCCTAAACCTATTCTTTCCAAATCAGAGATCTAGCCAGTGTCTCACTTTTATAAATATTATAAAATATTTCCTAGCTTATAGAGTTAGATTTTTTTTTAATCTTAAATGTTCCAATGCCGTTAGATTATAATATCCTCCATAAAATGCCAATCTGTCTTGCAAAGCCTTCTTTTTTTGTTGTTATTCTCCACATTTTGCTTAGCATAGACTGATGAAAAATGTCTGCACAGCATAAAACCAATCAGATGGGGCGGAGCCTGTGGCTCAAAGGGGTAGGGTGCCGGCCCCATATGCTGGAGGTGGTGGGTTCAAACCCAGCCCCCGCCAAAAAATGCAAAAAAAACCTCAATCAGACGAAGCAAGAAAATCCTGCAATCAAGTGATTGTTTAGACTCCACTTGACAATAGAGAATTAATACTTTATTGAATTGACTGAGTTACACACCTACTAAATGGTCACATAGTCATAGTCTGCACTGTCCCAGATTGTAGCCATTAACCACATGTGACCATTTTAAATTTAAATTAAACATAAAGAATACAGGGTGTCCCCCAAAGATCACCGTGCATACATACATAGGGAAAAAGGGAAAATGTAACTGTTATGTACCTTTTACACACTATTCATTACAAAATTTTATAAAACTTGTTCTACATGTTGACATATAAATATAAAATATAATATAATGGAAAATATAACATGAGTTTGTTAATTTTTCCTGTGACTTTTGGGGACACACTGTATTAAAAATTTAGCCTCTCAGTCATACTAGTTCACATGTAGCTAGCGGCTACTGTATATCAGACAGGGCAGATATATTGCACATAAAACAACATTTCCACCACCAAAGTAAGATATATTGGACAGCACTAGCTTGGACAACGAAGCTGCTGTTCACTTTTTTATGATAATTGTATTTGGTACAAATTTACCAAGCACATACTCTGGGCAAATGATGGTTCCTAGTCTCAAAGAGCTACCATTATCCTGAAACAGATGTGTGCATAACAACAAACTATAATGCAGGAAAAAGTTGTTCTAATTATAAGAACAAAGAGAGGAAGAGTAATTCAGGCTCAGGGTATTTGGGAAAGGGTTATTGTAGGTGCCATGTAAATTGGTTTTTCAAGAAGGCTAGCATGAAAATATAGAAGTTGGAAATTGACTGGGACCAGGAGCTGGAGGCAGAGGAGAGGAGTAGAAGAACCATCTCAGGGAAATGTGAGCAAAAGGTACTGAGACGGAAAATCATAGACCTACATATGATACTGTTACTGTTGTATTTGTGGGGCTTTTTTTAAAAATTGTATCTATTTAAGGTGTATAACACATTGTTTTAATGGTATGTACATAGTGAAACAATTACTACAGTCAAGCAAATTTACATATTCATCACGTCACAGTTACCTTTTTTGTGTGGATGATAAGAGTATCTAAATTCCAGAGTACTCCTGGGAAATTTTTGGTCTACAGTACAATACATGCTATTATTAACAATTGGCCTCCTATTGTACATTAGATCTCTAATGCAACAACAGAAATGCAACTTGGTATCATTTGACCCACATCTCCTCGTTTTCTTTTCCTCCCTGCCCTTGGTAACCACGATTTATTCTGTTTCTATGTGTTTGACATTTTTTAGATTCCACATATAAGTGAGATCATGCAATATTTTTCTTTCTGTGTCTAGCTGATTTTACTTAGAATAATGTGTATTTGTATCTGTTGCTGGCATGTGCTTCTAGAGTTCACATTTCAAAGTCTAATTCTTTTAATTCCATCATAAAATTTTTCAGTTCAGGTTATTTTAATATTCACGATGAAAATGCCTTTATGACTTTCCTTGTGATTTGAAGATTATTTGAAGATAAGTTTGCAATCCAACTGTAGCTTCCAGGCCAACATTTTTTAAAATATATAAACCAGAGATTCACTTTATTAATTTATAATAAGATATGTAACTATCAATTGTCTTGGTGATTGTACATACTGAGCAGTAACCCTCTCTCCCTATAGGCAAATTTATAAGGAAAGCCAAATCAGAAATAATAAGATTGCTTTGGAGATACTAGAATCTAAGCAAGAGGAGATGGTTGGATGCCCCTAATAGTATTGTCATCCAGCCGTGACAGCCTACCTCTATCTGAATTTACCTGAATGATTCGTTCTCAAATACAGTGTATATCATGCCATTTCTATATTCCGAGTCTGCAACAATTTCCTGTTGCCTAAATTTAGTAAGTCCAAACTCCTCTACCTGACATTTATGACCTTCCTTAATCAAATGACATTTACTTAGTTGAATTTCCCACAATATCTCATTTGACAGATTCTAAAACACAAACCATTAAACTGTCAGCCATTTTAAAATAACCAAATATGGCATATAACATCTGTCACCCCAACCGAGCTCCACCTTCTTCCCCTGTCCACCCAAGCACATTCTACTCTGTTTTCCCCATGCCTGATTCAATAATCACCTAGTTGGTATTAGTTAAATGATCTAACAAAGTTGGGCTTGGTGGCACATGCCTCTAATCACAGCTACTCAGGAGACTGAGACAGAGCATTTGAGCCCATGAGTTTAAGACTAGCCTGGGCAACATGGCAAGACTCTGTATGTATTTTTTAAAAAATAACCCAGTGAGATATTTCTCATGTTTCTAGCTAGTACATTTGCGGTAGGTGTCCCATCATTTCACAGTGAAATCACTTCCCTTTAACTTGGATCTTACTGTAAGCAACTCCTTTAGGTGTTTTCTCTACTTTCCTATTTAGATGCAGTCCAGTAAATAATCCATCAAACAGTCTGATTGTCAGCAGAATGCATATGTGTTGTTTTGTTTTCCAGCTGCTTTAGGAACCATTGGTGGTATCCAAGTCTTTTGTTTCCTATTAGTATTAATGGCAATGCTTATATTGCTCCTGGCATGAATTAAGACTCATGACATTTGATAAAATGGTATCAACACAGTGGTATTTAACTCGAAAGCAACACGATTCCTTTTACTCATTCCAATGAGGTTTATTGTAAATGGGATAAAGTAGTCTTTCTCAAGATCATTAATGCCTTGCTACTTCATTTTATGAGTTAATCTCATAAAATCTTTGCAGTGAGTATCCTCCTTTGCCCTCATACAATATTTGAAGCTTTGGTGTATCTCTCTTTTCCTGCATTTCATGTCATCAAGTTCTACTCATTTTTCTCCCTCTATGATTTCCCTTTTTTGGTCATCTTTATTGTCTTCTATTTTTCTTTTTTTTCTTTCCTTTTTATTGTTGCTTTCTATTTTTCAACGCACTCTTTTCATGATAGTGATCCCAAGGTTTCTCTCCTCTATGTTTCAAAGGCACCTCATGCTGAAAACTAAACTTGTGATCTTCATCGTACTTCCATAAACCTAATCTCTATACAATATTCTTTTTTTTTTTTTTTTTTTTGAGACACAGTCTTACTTTGTCACCCTCAGTAGAGTATCATGGCATTACAGCTTACAGCAACTTCAAACTCCAGGGCTCAAGTGATTCTTTTGCCTCAGCTTCTCAAGTAGCTGGGATTACAGGCACCCTCCACCATGCCAGGGCTGTTTTTAGAGATGGGGTCTTCTTACTCTTGCTCAGGCTGGTCTCCAACTCGTGAGCTCAGTTGATTCGCCTGCCTTGGCCTCCCAGAGTGCTGGGATTACAGGCATGAGACATTTCTCTAGACCATGAGTTTTATTCTTTTTTTTTTCAGCCAGGGCTGGGTTTGAACCCACCACCTCTGGCATATGGGGCTGGCGCCCTACCCTTTTAAGCCACAGGCGCCACCCGAGTTTTATTCTTTAACTTATAAAATATCATCCCTGTTTATCTAGTTTTACAAGCCAGGAAATTGGAAGCTACATTTGATTCCTTTCTTTTCTTCACCTTTACACTCAATCTACCATCAAATCCTACTAATTAAAATTCTTAAATGTCTACCGCTCTCCATTTTTGTCATTACCATCCTAGTTCAGTCAACCACCATTTCTCACCTGTAATAACCTCCTATCTGGTCTTTTTAAAGCCAGTTTTGCCTTTCTCCAATTCATTGTTTGTTTGTTTTTTTCTTTTCTGAGACAGAGTCTCATTTTGTTGCCCTCAGTACCCACGGAGTCAGAGCTCACAGCAACCTCAAACTCTCGGGCTTAAGCAATTATTTTCTTGCCTCAACCTCCCAAGTAGCTGGGATTATAGGTCCCCACCACAGTGTCCAGCTATTTTTGTTGTTGTTGTTGTTGTTACTGCAGTTGTCATTGTTGTGTTAGCTGGCCTGGGCAGGGTTCAAACACACCAGCCTTGGTGTATGTGGCTGGGGCCCTACCCACTGAGCTACAGGCACCACCTGAATGGTTATTCTTCAAATAAAATCTGATCATGTTATTCCCTGTTTAGGATCCTTGTTAACCAGGTGGTTTCTCACTTAGTGATTTAGAATAAAGATAGCTTAAGATAGCTAGAAAGACCCTCTATGATCTAGTTTTTGTTTCACTCTCCAGTTTCACCTAGGCTCTTCTTTCTTTTGCTTTCACTGTTTCTTAAATATGAGAATTTATGTCTTCCTCACTTGTACAACAATTACTTTGAATGTTCCTCTTTTCACACTTATTTTTCTTCCCTGCTGGAATTTCTACTACATACATTGGACAATCTCAAACTATCCTGAACCTCTGTTATTAGTGATCTCTTCCCCTTTAGGAAGTTCTGGATCGTTTTCCTAGGGTCTGCTGTTTATTATTTCTCTTAACATTTGCTCATGGCAGTTTGTGTGTCAGTGTGCTTTGTAATTTTGGATTATGAATTTGTATTTGGTAGAGTTTTTATTGTGGCAATATTTGGATAAGAGTGTATGTTTCTAGAGACATTTGATATTGATGTTTGCTTCTGACAGGTTCCTTAGAAATGTCAGCATAATGGGATCACTTGTTATATCAATTTATTGGCTTTGGTGTTCCAGAATGTGCAAGTAGTGTAAAACTCACGTGAGAAAAGTTCTGTAGGAATGGATTTTCAGAGGAGAAAACCCATGACAATATAGACAGATTACCTTTACTGATAGACTTATTTAATTAATTAATTTATTTATTTATTTTTCGTCTCTCTTTACCCTTTGGGTGTGAACTATAGAGGATCTTGTTTTGCTAAGATGGTCTCAGTTTTAAATTCCCACTTTGCACAGACCCAGAGCCTAGTCTTCTTTCCCTGTGTGGGCATCGAATTCCAAGTCCCATTTATAAGGAACAGCAAATGTGTTGACATCAACTAAAATATAAACCGATTTATTTATTTATTCAACAAATATTTATTAAATGCCTACTATGTAAAACAGTATTAGAGGCACTAGGAATTGAGCCAGAAATAAAGCAAAGTTTCTGCCCTCAATGGAATTCATGTTTTCCGCTCCTGTTTTGAAGTTCATATTTATTTGGAGCTTATGAAGAAAAAAAAATCAAAAATTAAAAATTAGGTGGTAGAATAGCTATATGACCACAAAATATAGCTATTCCATGGAATCTTGTGAAAAGGGCCCTTCCAGGAATATTTCATTTGTTAGGGGAAGGCGCTATGTTTGGCGTATTATTTACTAATGATTGAAGTGCAGAACCTAAAAGTTGCATGTTAACTTACTGGTTTTTATCTAGTAGATGTGCAAATGCTTCCTATATGATAGAAAAGATAACTCCAAAGATTGTGGTTTCATTGCTTTACAGGATATTAACCAATTCTGTGTCTAATCTGACAAACTTATTTTAGCATGCCTTTCCTAGTGGACTACAAAATCCATATTTCTCTTATTCTCCTTTGACCAACCTTTACCATCCTGCTTATTCTCTTATTAAAGAATTAAATAACTCTTTGACACAGTCTCTCTTTACCTTTCTATGAGAATCATGCTTATAACTTTTTATAAATCATAAATTGACTCCCAGCAATTTCCTTTGCTGTAAGTTCTGATATACATATAAAAGAATGTTTGTTATATTTCATTCTGCATCCTAGATGCTTTATAGGAATAGGTTTTCTTTTTATCTAATCCCTCATATTTCTAGAAAAGGAACACACCTCCTCTCTGTGTTATAAGCACACTGTCCTGCTTTTAGCTTTGCCAAGTTCTACATTCCTTCTCCCTTCTAGGATGTAGAAACCATTTCTCTCCCTGGAGTTCTCCCTCTAATGACCATTTCCTTTCGCTTCTTAACTTCTACTCATCCTCCAAATCTCAAAAGTTATTTCCTTAGTAATCTTTTCTTGATCACCTCTTGCCCCCCAAAATTATTTTGGGTTCCTCTGCTATAACATTTTTTTTTTTAGCATCATGTATATTTCCTTCAGAAACAATCACCAACTTTGTAATTCATAGATTAAGTAATTTTATTTTTGCAGTTTTGGGCTGGGGCTGGGTTTGAACCTGCCACCTCCAGTATATGGGGCCAGCATCCTACTCCTTTGAGCCACTGGCAGCACCCAGATTAGGTAATTTTTTGTTTGACAATTATCTCCCATAAGATTATAATAAAGCTTCACATTGCTAAAGGCAAAAATAGTGTCTCTTTTCTCATAATTTTGTTTTCAGTTCCTATAATAATCCTTAAACATAGCACCTCTTTGTTAGAAATGTATTTAATGAATTAACAAGTATTCATCGTATTCTTTCTCCCCAGGTGGCCCATGACATGAAATAACATTTATATTGATAATTCTCAGGCCTATATATATAAGATCCGCCTTACTTCTGAGATCCAGGTCCATTTATTTCTTAAAAATCCAGTTGTCCCCAGCTACTTGGGAGGCTGAGGCAAGACAATCTCTTAAGCCCAAGAGTTTGAGGTTGGCTTGGCGCTTGTGGCTCAACCAGCCACATACACCTAAGGTGGCGGGTTCGAATCCAACCTGGGCCTGCCAAACAACAATGACAGCTGCAACCAAAAAAATAGCCAGGCATTGTAGCAGGAGCCTGTAGTCCCAGCTACTTGGGAGGCTGAGGCAGGAGACTCACTTGGCCCAGGAGTTGGAGGTTGCTGTGAGCTGTGA
>NW_003852552.1:333614-334842 GCF_000181295.1 Otolemur garnettii
CCTTAGCCACTTGAGCTACAGGTGCTGAGCCTGAGCTTCCTGTCTTAAAGGGAGAGCGTTGAAAGCCCCCAGAAAGATGGAGTTGGGGCATAATACTCTTGCCTCAGCCTCCTGAGTAGATGGGGCTGCAGGCACTCCCCACAATGCCCAGTAAGTTTGTTGTTTGTTAGTTTGTTTATTTTGGAGACAGAGTCTCACTTTGTTGCCCTTGGTAGAGTGCCTTGGCATCATAGCTCACAGCAACCTCAAACTCTTGGGCTCAAGTGATTCTCTTGCCTCAGCCTCCCAAGTAGCTAGAACTATAGGCATCTGCCACAACACCCAGCTATTTTTAGAGGCAGAGTATCTCTCTGGCTCAGGCAATCCATCTGCCTCAGCCTCCCTGAGTGCTAGGATTATAGGCATGAGTCACTACACCCAGTCTAGTTTTTCTACTTTTAGTAGAGATGGGATCTCACTCTTGTTCAGGCTGGTCTTGAACTCCTGAGCTCAAGCAATCCACCTGCAATCCTTCCAAAGTGCTAGGATTATAGGTGTGAGCCACCGCACTGGGTTATCACTGAGTCTTGACATTTATCCCTTCACCATTCCAATGCTACTCCCTTAGTTTTGTTACTCATTTTCTCTTATTTGTTTCAATTATTCTCTTTTTCCCTGTTACTAACATAGTACTTAACAATTTTTCCTAAAATAGAGGTTCAATAATGAAACTCCCAAGTTCAAATATTTTCATGGAAAAACAGATTTTCATTAGAACAAAAATTGAACTTCTTAGCACACAGTGCAAGAAACTCTTCACTCTTTCTATTTTCATGTCATCAGCCAACTCTGCACTATAAGGAATAAGCCTATTTGCTTATTCTTGAACATATATCACGTGTTTTCATGCCTCCATGCTTTTGTTCATGTACCCTGTATCTAATGTTTTGCTTACCTATTTTCTTTTTTAGCAAGATCACACATATCTTTCAAGATATACTTTAAGGTCAGAGTTGTAACTGGCTCTATGAACGAATGTGAGTGACCCCGTATATATTTTGTAACAATCTGGCTCAGCACCTGCGGCTCAACCGGCTAAGGCACCAGCCACATACACCTGAGCTACCGGGTTCGAATCCAGCCCAGACCCGCCAAACAACGACAGCTGCAACCAAAAAAAAAAAAAAAATAGTCGGGCATTGTGGCAGGCACCTGTAATCTCAGCTACTTGGGAGGCTGAGGCAGGAGA
>NW_003852552.1:335132-336689 GCF_000181295.1 Otolemur garnettii
CTCTGTCTCAAAAAAAAAATTATTTTGTAACAATCCTCTCCCTTTTATATTTTAGATTCTCAAGGTAGTAGGGCATGATGACCAGAACTCTGTAACTGTAAACTTGACCTTACTAAGCTTGTTTCCCAGAAGTGGCAGAATGTCTGCAAAACAAAGGAGTTCAGATTCTGAAGGCACCTAGGCAGACTCACCATTCTTCATTAACTGGCGCCTATGCACAGAGTTGCTTGTAAATTTCAACACAACTTGCCCCAATGCCCTAGCACCTCTTTAAAAAGCCCATACTCTCTATTAGTTGGGAAAATGGCTTTGAGGCTGATTCCCCCATTCTCCCAACTGAAATCTTTTGTATTAAAAATTCCTTTCATCCTTGGCAATCCTTGTCTCAGCAACTGGTTTTCTGTGCAGCAAACAAGGTGACCTAGGCCAGACCCCTTTGGGGTTTGGTAACAGAGTTTTTCTGTAAAAACTTTCTTAGTGCCTGATTTTCCAACTCTCTGATTACTCCTGGGCAAACTTAGTTCCTCTATCATCTCTATTTTCTTAGAGCACTTTTTCAATTGTATTTTGTATATACACTAACAGAAAATGTAACCTGGTAGGTTCATAGCCAGAAATAACTGGAGATTCAGACATGTTCAGACATGTTCTAATGAACTGATTTTAAAAAGCCTCAACTAAAATGTATTTGCTAAGGAATCACCTGAAAAATAGCTCCAGTTGTGTCCACTGCTGGGGTTTAAACATTATCAGGGCATGTCAGGGAAGTCTAAAGATGGACCAAACAAAAGCCTATCTGAAGGAAAGAACAAGGGAGGTTTACAGGAGAATTTATCTTTAAAAAAGAAATAAAGGCTTGGCTCCTGTAGCTCAGAAGTTAGGGCGCCAGCCACATGCACCGGGACTGGTGCGTTTAAACCTGCCTAAGCCTGCTAAACAAACAACCAAACAAAAAAACAGCTGGGCGTTGTGGTGGGCACCTGTAGTCCCAGCCACTTGGGAGACTGAGGCAAGAGAATCCCTTAAGCCCAAGAGTTTGAGGTTGCTGTGAGCTGTGAGCTACAGCACTCTACTGAGGGTGACATAGTAAGACTCTGTCTCAAAAAAAAAAAAAAAATTAAAATTAAAAAAATAAAAAATAAATAAAAGCGAAGTGTGGTGCTCATGCATGCCCAGCCACTCGGGAAGCTGAGAAGGATCACTTGAGCATAGGAGTTCAAGACTATCGTGTGCCTCAATGGTTCCCATTACCAGCTATAGTACTCCAGCCAGGGCAACATAGTGAAACCCTGTGTCTAAAATAAATAAAAAGAAAATAATTTTAAATAAATTAGGAAGGCACAATTAAGATAACATTAACATAGGGGTAATTTCCAAAGGGAAATGGGTTTTTTTAATATAACACAGTCTCTGTTCTTCAAATTTGTAGGGGGTTAGATAAAGGTCCAGCATCAAAAGATAAAAGCAGAGAGCTAATAAAATTTATGTACTAGTGGTGTCTTGATCTAATTTACAGCCTGGTAATTCCTGAGAAATGTCAATTCTTTTTTTTTTTTT
>NW_003852552.1:337454-338625 GCF_000181295.1 Otolemur garnettii
GTTGTTTAGCAGACCCAGGCCGAGTTCAAACCCGCCAGCCCTGGTGTATGTGGCCAGTGTCTTTATCACTGAACTATGGGCACCGAGCCCATATTTCAAGATTTATTTTCTTCACTTAGCTTCAGGAATAGCAGTCTTTATTCTCCATCAACATTTCTGGCTCTCTCTTCTTAATCCCCTTTGTTGGATCTTTCTCATCTCTCAGACCTCTGAACATTGTAGTTATCCAAGACTTCTTTCTTCTCTTCTATTTACATGCATATCTGAGAGGTTCTGGCATAGAACTGGAGTGAGGGTCCATAGGAAAAGAGAGGAGGTCAATCCTGTCAGGATTGAGAATTCCTTTCCCACAATATCTTAAGTGATTTGATTCAGGCTGGTGGTTTTAAAATACCATCTCTATATGAATAACTCTTAAAAATCAAATCCCTAGCCTTGAACTTTACCATGAACTCCACACTCAATCAAGCGTCCGACTCAACATCTCCATTGGGATGTATAACAGACAACTCAAACTAAACACGTCCCCAACTGAGCTCTTGATTCTTAACACTCTCTAACTAGCTTGGCCCACAGCCTTTTCCATCTCAGTTAATGGCAACTCCATCCTTATTGCTTAGGACAAAATACTCAATGTCAATTTTATTTTCCTTTATAACTTCCATGCTATACATCAGCAAATCTTGTTGGCCTTATATTCAAAATGTAGATTATCCAGAATCCAGTCATTTTTTACCAGCACCACTGCTACTACTTTAGCCTAAGTCATCATCAAACAACATCAAACTAGTTTCAGAGCTTCTACCTTAGCCCCTTCTACCAGAGCTGCCAATTCACACAACACCCAGAGTGAACCTTTTAAAATGTGAATTAGATTACGTAACTCTTCTGTTCCAGACATTTCAGTGGTTTCTCATGTCATGCAGAATAAAATCCAATTTCTTCATATGGTATACAAGGCACTCACGATCAGGTCCCTGGCTTGCTTTGTTATATCATATCCAATACTCTACTTCTCTCTTGCTCAGCGCCAGCCTCATTGGCTTCTTCCTGTCTCTCAAATTAACCAAGGAAGTTCTTGCTTCAGATACTCTGCATGAAATTTTTGCCTGGATTTCTCTTTCTCCAGATACCCCCATTTCATAAAGGTCTTGCTCAAATATTACCTTCT
>NW_003852552.1:338870-342739 GCF_000181295.1 Otolemur garnettii
GAATGAATGAGGTTAAATATGACTAATAGGACTAACAAACATGCTGAAACCTTAAAGAAAGTTAGAAGTGCTACAGAGATTTATGTAGAGCAGTGATTAAATAATTTGGGTATACATTGCCTTTTCTGCTTTAATAATCAAAAATTAAAGAAATTAATTATTTCTTATAAAGTGACATAATTTAAGAACATTTGATGGCATATTGTTGTAGTACATGTAACAGTTGGTAAGTATCTGATGGGCATGTTGAGAACTCAATCACCGAGTTTAGAAGATGTTACTTTACCAATTGATATTGTTTATATTCTAAGTTATGTATCATTTAATTTATACTCTTTATTTATTTGCAGTTTTTAGCTGGGGCTGGGTTTGAACCTGCCACCTGCAGCATATGGGGCCGATGCCCTACCCCTTTGAGCCACAGACGCTGCCCATGAGGGATCTTTAATAAGGAGCTTATCTACTTTGTTTCCCCTACATCGTGAATTTTCAATTTCAACTGATGCTTCCTTTTTTCAACCGTGTGTATCATGATAGATATAAAATATATCAACCACTGTACACGTATTAGCCATTTACTTAGGAGCTCAATGTATATTTATTGAATAAATAAATCGGTGAAAGCATGAACGTAATTCTATATATTTGTTTCAATGTGATCTCAACTCAATAGAGAAGTTTGTGACATTAAAGCTTATGTGCAATAGAAACAAAAATAAGATCAGTGGTTATCTAGAGCTGGGGATGGAGTGGGAAGTCACTATAAATGGATATAGGACAACTTTCGGGAATGACGAAAATGTTCTAAAACTGAATTGTGGTGAGGTTGCACAATTCTAAACATTTACTAAAAGACATTGAACACTTGCAACAGGTGCATTTTATGCCATGAAAATTATACCTTAATAAAACTGTTTTTTCTTTTTTGAGACAGAATCTTACTCCATTGCCCTAGGTAGATTGCTTTGGCATCACAGTTCACAGCCACATCAACCTCTTAGGCTTAAGCAATCTTGTTGCCTCAGCCCCCTGAGTACCTGGGACTACAGGCACTCATGACAATGCCCAGATAGTTTTCTATTGTTTGGTAGAGAGGGGGGTCTCTATCTTGTTCAGGCTGGTCTCAAACTCTTCAGCTCACTCTATCCACCAGAGCTCACGCTATCCAGCAGTCTCGGCCTCCTAGGATTACAGATGTGAGCCACTGCACCCAGCCCTAATAAAACTATTTTAAAAAATTTTGTGTAGCAGTTCAGGATATTGCAAGTACTACAAAAACAAATGCATACAAAAGAAAATTTAGGAACAAATATATCCACTGTCTCTAAATATTAATTTGGAGCAAATTTGATATAGAGCAACAGTATATCTTTCACAGAATAGTGCATACAAATGAAAATTTTTGATTATTATCATAGTGAGTGACAAGTAATTATAAAACCCAAACTATCTGATTTCTATAAGCAAAACACACAAGAAATTTGAATATGATTTTCTGAAAATTTTTTTCTATAAATATTTTGATTCTAGTACAATGTTTAGCTACATTTCAATATATAATTTTTTCCTCAAACTGAAATATAATACATTCTATTTACTTTATTAGCATATCATACTTTTCTCAAATAAGTAAAACTGAATAGCATTTCAAATGGCAAAAATAAAGGTATGGGCTCGATGCCCGTAGCACAGTATTTATGGGGCCAGCCATATACACTGAGGCTGGCGGGTTCAATCCCAGCCCGGTCCAGCTAAACAACAATGACAATTGCAACCAAAAATAGCCAGGCATTGTGGTGGGCACCTGTAGTCCCAGCTACTTGGGAGGCTGAGGCAAGAGAATCGCTTAAGCCCAAGAGTGTGAGGTTGCTGTGAGCTGTGATGCTACGGCACTCTACCAAGGCAACATAGTGAGACTTGGTCTCTAAAAAATAAAAATAAAATAAAGATCTGTATTTTATGAATATCTAAGGTACACAATAGAATTAATCTTTATAATGTGATATTTAATAATACAATGATCTAAAATAATTTCTTACTTTTTTTTTTTTTTTTGAGTCAGAGTCTCAATGTATTGCCCTCGGTATAATGCTATGGCGTCACAGCTCACAGCAACCTCAAACTCTTGGGCTTAAGGGATTCTCTTGCTTCAGCCTCCCAAGTAGCTGGGACGACAGGCACTCACCACATCACCCAGCTATTTTTCTGTTACAGTTGTCATAGTTGTTTAGCAGGCCCAGGCTGGGTTCAAATCCACCGGCCTCAGTGTATGTGACCGGCGCCCTATCCACTGAGCTACAGGTGCTGCCTAATTTTTTACTTTAAATTATTTATACATAATGTAACTGTATTAGTCTGGGTTTTACAAAGAAATAGAACAAGTAGGGGATATACTATGTGTGACACACATACGTGTGTATATGCATTTATATATATATATATATATATAGAGAGAGAGAGAGAGAGAGAGACATTTTTAAAGAAACTGGCTACCACCATTGAGTGGCTAGAAAGTCTGAAATCCACAGAGCAAATGAACAATCTGGAGATTCAGGCAGGATTTGATGCTATAGTCTGTTTTTTTTTTGTTGTTGTTGTTGTTTATTTTTTTGAGACAGAGTCTCACTCTGGCACCCTGAGTAGAGTGCTATGGCATCATAGTTCACAGCAACCTCAAGTGCTTGGGTTGAAGCTATCATCTTGCCTCAGTTTTTCTATTTTTAGTAGAGATGGGGTCTTGCTTTTGCTCAGGCTGGTCTTGAGCTCCTAAGCTCAAGCAATCCACCTGCCTCGGCCTCCCAGAGAGCTAGGGTTGCAGGCATGAGCCACTATGCCCAGCCTGTTGCTATAGTCTTGAGGCAGAATTTCTTTTTCTCCAAGAAACCTCAATTTTTGTTCTTAGGCCTCCAATGCATTGGATTACACCCACCCACATTATTGAGGTCATCTCTTTTACTTAGTAAACTGTAATATTAGTGATTACATTAATACCGTAAATCAATATTAGTGATTCATTAAAAAGCTTCATATGACAGCCTAGATAAGTTGGCATGTAAAAAGAGCCATCACAATAACTATGTGTACAAAAATCACAAAATGGTTTCCTTTATCCTCTTAAAAGGAAGTTTAAAAATTATCAGTTACTACAAAAAGGTTCAACTATAATACATAAATGAATGAAAATGTTCACAGCTACTGACCAATAGTGATGGCTTTTCAAATTGTTATGAACAGAAACTCTAATATCTAAAAAAGGTAAAAATACAGCTTTTATAAGTATTTGGAGCCTCTCAGAATCTACCCAATATAGTTTCCTGATATCCTTGGCAATACATCTCCTGGGAACCCTAGAATATTACAGTGCATTTGTGAAAACTGTTGATATATCCAAACTGTTAACTCTAATGTCTCTGAAATAAGGCAAATAACAAAAATGAGCAAAGCCCATCAAGAATTGGCACTTGGGGCTCAGCACCTGTAGTTCAGTGGCTAGGGCACCAGCCACCTATCCTGGGGCTGGAGAGTTAGAACCCGGCCCAGGCCTGCCAAACAACAATGACAACTACAACAACAACAAAAAAATAGCCAGGCATCGTGGTGGTGGGGCTTGTAGTCCCAGCTACTTGGCAGGGTGAGGCAAGAGAATTGCTTCAGCTCAAGAGTTTGAGGTTGCTGTGAGCTGTGATGCTACTGCACTCTATCCAAGGCAACATAGTGAGACTCTGTCTCAGAAAAAAAAGAGAGAGAGAGAATTGGCACTTGGCTATATTACTTCTCAGCTCTTGCTAATTGTTGCCCTAAAAGAATGTAGGCCTCATGTTGGCAGATGTCCTAAAGTTTCAATTGCTGAAAAAGAGGATTTTTTTTTT
>NW_003852552.1:343311-346069 GCF_000181295.1 Otolemur garnettii
AGCTCAGGCAATCCACCAACCTTGGTCTCCCAGAGTGCTAGGATTACAGGCGTGATCCACCACGCCTGGCCCTGTCACTGATTTTAACAGAAGTTTAACACTTTACAGAACATATAAAACGTGTAGGCTATATTTAACTACCTATTTGCTGTGTCTGTTGTTTAGCATCAGTGCCAAATCATTTTTCAGTTGGTCAACTGTAGGTAGCATTTTTATTTCTAATATTTTCCATTGTCAATTCATTCTTAAAGTGCATAAAATTTAGACGTTTTAAAAATTATAAGACGAAAGCTCAAAATAAATGCTTCTATTACTGTTCAATATCTGCATTTGGTAATTAAATGAAACCTTTCATATATTAAAAGCTACTATCTTCACCAAATTAAATTTTACTAGGTGTTTTTTTCCTAACACATACGCAAAATTACTTAAGTAGCACTTAAGTAGAAGAAAAAAAGCTCCAAATTTCACAGTTCTATTAGCAACTTGATTTAAGATTTTGAAATTTCTAGATAATTAAATAAGATATAATTTTAAAGAAATTAATTAGAGGCTGTTCTTATTCTCCTTACTTCCCCCTACACACACACACACACACACACACACACTCTCTCTCTCTCTCTCTCAATGTAAAGATTGTACTCCATTAAATAATTCTAGTGTTCATTATTTTAAAAACTACCTTCCCTTTCAGGAATATACACTTTCAAATTCAACTGAGAAATAAAATTATATTTTGGTAATTTATCAAGACTACAAAGACCTTGCCTGTTTATAAAGAAGATATGAAAAATTATCATTGAACAATTATAGAGAAAAGATTGTTCACACTTTTAACAGTTGTTTTTTTTTCCTAGTAGGGTGGTGGTTGTTAGTTTTCTTTATTTACTCTAACAAGGCATATTCAATTTTCTCTCCCACTCAAAAGCAAATACGCAGCATTGTGATTACTTGAAACATAATAGAGTAATTAGGTAGAAAAGGTGCACAGAATTCTTATAGAGTTCTCACTTGGTCATGTAAATGTGTTCAAGTTTCCTTTGCGTTGGCCAAATTCCAACCACTGCAGCAGCATCTGTTACTAACCAGGTTTATCTATTCTTTGAATTCAAATTGCATAACAGAGCACAATTATGTATACTTTTTGGCAAATATATTTTTCCTACTGGACAGGAAGCGGTACTAAATATGTCAAAATAACAATTTGGGAAAGAAAGATATAATTTGAAAGAGAATGAAAAGCTTTTGATCTATATCCTTTGCGTTTTTGCATTAAGTTAAAAGGATGGAAATGATGAAATTTTGCACAGTTCTCAGCATGTCATAGCCTGCACGGCATGTTTAAAATGTGATCTTTGTTTCAGCTTGGCCACCCAGAGAAGTAGACATGAATAAGAGATGTCTTTATACAGTGTGTGCTATTTAACAGAGACACCTTCAGACAAAGGCTTTTGCAAACAAATCCATGAAAGGGTTTGTATTCCAAAGTTTTCACTTTGCTTTGCATGTGTATTTGGGGTAACAAAATAAGGTAAGGTATATAGGTCCTGTCAAAGGCTTGAGGGAATTGAAGAAATTGGTTTGCTCAGATATGATACCCACGGCCTTTTATTTCCAAAACAAGAATATAACTAGCAAAATTCTTTAAAAAAGAAAGAAAAGAAAACAATTTTAATTTGCAGTTGTGATGGCAACCTCCAAATCTGCTGATTAGCTGGTGACTTAGATGTTTTGCCCTCATTTAGAATCCTGTATTACTTTCTCCAAATTATTGTGTGTAAATTTCATCAATTAGAGGTAGAGTTAACATACCTCAAATATTGCAGCTTATTTATATTCTATGGTAAAATAACCAGGATAGATATTTGGATTGTTATTCTTAGATTTCATTGCTAAAGCAATGGCACCTTCTCAGATCCTAACACATATTCAATTTTATGAGACCCATCCTCAAACAAAATCATTAACAAGATAAAATTAGGTTTGTCAGAATAACTTATCATTGTTGATAGACTGCACTAAGAAACCTAGGAGCAGAGTCAATACAAATACATAAATAAAGCATGTCAGTTTTGTATGATATTCAAGGTTGCCTAAAATCAAGTCTTTGGTTTAACGCCTTATTATCATGGCAATCCACTGTGATGCTGTTAAAAGTACAGATTTCCAGTAATACTTACTCCCAACCTACTAAATCAGAATTCCAAGAGAGGGAGATCTGAATTTTTAAATTTTTAAACAGAATGATTGGAAAACACTGTTATACCATAAATGAGATTGTGTAAAGAAAAGACTCCATGATATTGCAGAGGAGAAGCATGCAATTTATTGTTCCTCCTAGGACACTGAGAAAGAAAGGGGGCCTATAAAAAGTTATGCCAGAACAAGCTCAGCACCAGTAGCACAGTGGTTACAGCTCCAGCCACATGCACTGAGGGTAGCAGGTTTGAACCTGACCCGAGCCAGATAAACAAAAAAAATAGCTGAGCATTGTGGTGGGCACCTACAGTCCCAGCCACTTGGGAGGCTGAAGCAAGAGAATTGCTTAAGCCCAAGAGTTTGAGGTTGCTGTGAGCTGTGACACCACAGCACTCTACCCAGCTCAACGTAGTAAGACTCTGTTGAAAAAAAAAAAAAAAGAGGCTCAATGCCTGTGGCTCAAATGGCTAAGGTGCCAGCCACATACACCTAAGGTGGCGGGTTCAAATCGAGCCGGGGCCCGTCAAACAACAATGATGGCTGCAACCAAAAAATAGCC
>NW_003852552.1:346333-348058 GCF_000181295.1 Otolemur garnettii
AAAAAAAAAAAAAAAGATATGCCAGAACAACAGATATAAATGGGATTGTCCTGGGCAAATGGGAACATTTGTCAATTCAATATTACTTCACACTTCAATGTTACTTTTCTTCTTAAATAAACTTTATTTTTAGAGCAGTTTTAGGTTCAAAGCAAAATTGACCGGAAAGTAGAGTTCCTATCAATCCCTGTCCCCATGCATGTCCAACCTCCCCGACCATCAATATCTTCCACCAGAGTGCCACATTGGTTACAATCAATGAACCTACATTGACATATCATTATCACCCAAAGTCCATAGTTTACATTAGCGTTCACTCTTAGTGTTGTAGATTCTGTGGGTATATAAAAATGTATAAAGACAGGGACCCACCATTATAGTATCACACAGAGTAGTTTCACTGCCCTAAAGATCCTCTGTACTCTACCTATTCATCCCTCCTTTCCACTTAATCCTTGACGACCACTAATCTTTTTACTATCACTATAGTTTTGTCTTTTCCAGAATGTCATGTAATTGAAATCATATATTAATAGGTTGTACCCTTTTCAGATCGACTCCTTTCACTTAGTAATATGCATTTTACTTTCCTCTGTGCTTTTTTGTGGCTTGATATCTCATTTCTTTTTAGCATTGAGTAATATTCTATTGTCTAGATATACCACAGTTTATTTGTCCACTTACATACTGAAGGACATCTTGGTTGCTTCAAGTTTTAGCAATTATGAATAAAGCTGCTATAAACATCCATGTGCAAGTTTTTGTGTGGACATTAGTTTTCAGTTCATTTGAATAAACAGCAAAGAATGTGATTGCTGGATTGTATGCTGGTAAGGGCATGTTTAGTTTGTAGGAAACTGCCAAACAGTCTTCCAAAGAGGCTATACCATTTTGCATTCCCACCAGCAACAAATGGGAGTTCCTGTTGCTCCACATTTTCATCAGTATTTGGTGTTGTCAATGTTCTAGATTTTGGCTATTCTAATAGGCATGTAGTGATAGCTCATTTAATCTTCTAATGATATATGATGTTGAATGTCTTTTCATATGCTTACTTGACAACTGTATATCTTCATCAGTGAGATGTATCCTCAGGTCTTTTGCCTATTTATATTTTATTTTATTTTATTATTTTGGTTTTTTTTTTTTGTAGAGACAGAGTCTCATTCTATCACCCTCAGTAGAGTGCCATGGTGTCACACAGCTCACAGCAACCTCCAACTCCTGGGCTTAGACAATTCTCTTGCCTCAGCCTCTGGAGTAGCTGGGACTACAGGTGCCCGCCTCAACGCCTAGCTATTCACCCATTTTTATTTATTTATTTTATTTTTTTAGAGACAGAGTCTCACTCTATCACCCTGGTAGAGTACTGTGGTGTCACAGCTCACAGCAACCTCCAATTCCTCGGCTTAGGCAATTCTCCTGCCTCAGCCTCCCAAGTAGCCAGGATTACAGGCGCCCACCAGAACACATGGCTATTTTTTTGTTGCAGTTTGGCCAGGGTCAGGTTTGAATCCGCCACCCTCAGTATATGGGGCTGGCACTCTACTTGCTGAGCTACAGGTGCCACCCCTTTTGCCCATTTTTAAATAGGGTTCATTTTCTTGTTATTGAGTTTTAAGTATTCTTCATGCATTTTGGATAACAGTCCTTTATCAGATATGGATTTTAGAGATTATGTTCTATGAATCCATGGCTTGTCTTCTCATTCTTTTGGTACTGTCT
>NW_003852552.1:349017-352170 GCF_000181295.1 Otolemur garnettii
AAAAAAAACCCCTTCAAACTAAGATGAGTGAAAGCCAGCTGAAATTGAAAGCAAAATTAAAAAAAAAAAAAAGAAATATATTTTAGTCTCCAAACATTTGGGAATTTTTCAGTTGTCTTTTTGTAATTGAATTCTAGTTTAATCCCATTATGTGGGTTCCCCTACGACTGGGTACTTCTGGAGTTTTTAACTCTCAGACTTATCCACACTGAGTTTCCAAGAATTCTTTCAATTACAGTTCAGTTTTTCCTATTCAGGCATTGATTGCTGAGGAGATTTCTGCTCATGAGGTTCTCCTCTGGTAAATTGTGATTGTTTTATCTGCTTATCTGTCTCTCCAATTTAGGGGGTAGGGGTTTGCCCTATGACTTCACCTCTCTGATAGATTTAAGAAGAGTTGTTGATTTATCAGTTTATTCAGCCTTTTACTTGTTAAAATGGAGTGGAGACTTCTCAGCTCTTTTCAGAAACTAAAAGTCTGGATATTACTTTTTGCTTCAGTTTTCAAAGTACTAATAAATGCTAATCTTTGACTGGATCCATTATGCTATGCTGTGAATGGAGTTAACATTGTAACTAGCACTTAGCATCTTAGGAAAGAAAATTCACTAGAAGGCATAAATTCTCTTCTTAAACAGTGAAGGTTAGTTAGCTCCTGAAACTGTAGACTAGGGTACATTCAACTCTAGCATCACAACTTTTATGGAGAAATCTCTTGCAGTCTCCAGAGGTTTTACAAATGATCCACAGGTGTAGTTGGTTTGAGGAAACAGATGTGTTCTTGAAGAGTTGTGTGCAAATTGAATTTTTGTTAATTGAATCTTATTTAGAATTCATTTTAGGAGAGCTAGCTATTTAAAGTAGCCCTTTGGTGAATTCTTTTGTGAAATGAATAATTGCTCCCTAATTTATCTTTTTTGAAAATGCAAATTTTTATATGTGGCACTTTCTTAAAGCTATGCATCAATTCCAGGGCTGTGTAGGAAGCATAGAATACTTGTAGCTCTTGGTAACAATACAGCTCATTTTTCTATAATTAAAGAATATGCCATGTATAAATAACTGAATATATCCTATATGCAATGTTATGTTTGGAAACAGCAGTAGTCTAAAATTATGGGCTTGAAGAATAGCAGCAATTTGAAGGAGTCTAAATGAACTGGGTGTTCACTCAGATTGACTAATATAATAATGGTAATAATATAGATTCTTTTTTTTTTTTTTTGAGACAGAGCCTCAAGCTGTCCCCCTGGGTAGAGTGCTGTGGCATCACAGCTCACGGCAACCTTCAACTCCTGGGCTCAAGCGAGTCTCCTGCCTCCGCCTCCCAAGTAGCTGGGACCACAGGCGCCCGCCACCACAACACCCGGCTATTTTTTGGTTGCAGCCGTCATTGTTGTTTGGCAGGCCCAGGCTGGATTCAAACCCGCCACGTTAGGTGTATGTGGCTGGTGCCTTAGCCACTTGAGCCACAGGCACCAAGCCAATACAGATTCAATTGAGATTGAACTGGTCATTCTGATTCTCTAGGTCTACTATAGGGCCCCAAGATGTGTGTTTATAGCACACATTCGGCACTATCCACTGTAGTGGTCACTAACCACCTGTGGCTATTTAAATTTAAATTAATTAATGTTAAATTCAGTTCCTCTGTGGCACTGCTCACATTTCAAGTACTCAGTAGCCACATATGGCTGGCTAGTGGTTACTAAACTAGATACCACAGATTATAAAACGTTTTCATCAAGTTGGAATATTCTATTCACTAGCACTGCTGTGATTCCAATAACAAGCAATACTGGGAAACAACAGTTTAATTACAAAAGGACTCTTTTCAGAGAGAGAGCCCTGAGGCCCTAAGGTTCTAGCCCCTACAAGAGAAGTAAAGTTCTGTGCCATTAGTTTATTTGTTGGTTTAGGTCCCATGGGGAGCCATTATACTGAGAATTAAAAAGGTCTTTTTCTCAATGTTAACCTTTATCATATGGATAACAATTTTATGCTTCTGCCTTATAGATATGACTGTCAAATGAAAGGAGAGGTTTTCACTGACCACAAATGAAGATCAGTTTTATTACTTTACAGGCACACCTCAAAGGATACACAAGCAACTATGTAATTTCTGTAGAGGGTGCAAATAGAATTGATAAATTCCAAGTCAAGTAATAAATTTCAGCTGGTGATATTTTCCTAGGATAAATTTAGTAGAAGGCAGGAAATGTGTTATTGGATTCATATGCTGTTAAAAGATATTATAGAACCTCAGAAAGTGCTCAGCATTTATAGCTCAAAAGAATTTAGGTACATATAAGTGGTATCCCTCCCTTCCTTCTACTACAGATAAGTAAATGAAACAGAAAAGCCTCTAATCCAACTGTTCTGTGCCTCAGTTTCTCTATCTATAAAATAGAGCCAATAATAGTTTCCACTTCACTGATATGTTGTGTGAATTAAATAAGACAATGTATGAAAAGCACCTGGAATAATATTACCTACACATAGCAGGGGCTTCATAAATTTCAGCTACTACTTTTGTTATTATTCTTATCACCAGCATCATAGCGTTAGTCATACGCTTGAGTATAGAAATGGACTTGGTAACATTTTAGTCCTTCTGTCTGTATTATGTTGTTTCAAATTATACTTTACCATGTTCCATAATGTTAATAGACTCATGTAGAGTGCCTAGGTTCTGGGCTACCTCTAGCATGGCAGGAGATGATTTTGAAAATCCATTTTGTCCTGTGCTTTTTGTTCTCCAGTTCAGTCAACCTAAATCTTCAAATAAACTGGAAACCCGGGAATAGCTTAGGCCTTTGAGCTCTGAAGGAATTTGCAAGGATTCAAAAAAGTAAAAAGTATTTCTTTTCTTTTATTTATTTATTTTTTTTGAGACAGTCTCACTATGTCACCCTCGGTAGAGTGCCGTAGCATCACAGCTCACAGCAACCTCAAACTCTTGGACTTACGCAATTCTCTTGCCTCAGTCTCCCAAGTAGCTGAGACTACAGGCGCCTGCCACAACACCCACCTTTTTTTGTTGTTGTTGTTGCCGTTGTTGTTTAGCAGGCCCAGGCTGGGTTCAAACCCACCAGCCTCAGTGTATGTGGCTGGAGCCCTACCACGGAGTTACTGGAACCATCTTTTTTTTTT
>NW_003852552.1:352207-352434 GCF_000181295.1 Otolemur garnettii
CCTGGCTAGTTTTTCTATTTTGGGCAGAGATAGGGGTCTCACTTTGCTCAGGCTACTTTCCACCTCCTGAGTTCAGGCTATCTACCCACCTTGGATACCCAGAGGGCTAGGATTATAGGTGTGAGCCACTGTACCCCACTGTAAAAAGTATTTTATTTCTATTCATCTATTTTGGAAAAATATATTTAAAATTAAAATATTTTTAAAATATGTATTTGCAGGTTCAG
>NW_003852552.1:352759-363401 GCF_000181295.1 Otolemur garnettii
AAAAAAAAAAATTATTTGCAGTAAACCTCTAGATATGAAATGACAAAATATATATTTTTTCTTTTTCTTAATGCAGTTCACCAATGACCCTTGATTGGTAGAACTTTAGACTAAATGTCACTTTCCTGGTCTAAGTATTTACCAGACATCTCAGTGTTTGTGACAAGGATTACATTTTCAGTATGGTTATTCTTTGACTTGTTTTCCAAGCCTCCAGCTAGTAGTTGGTCTTGCACTTGTGTGTTACGGTCATCTTTCCTTGGTGAGGTCAGTGATTCTGACAGGATGTGTATTCTTCACTCTATAGTATATAAATTTACACAGCACTATACCTGACTGGAAAGAAGTATCATGTGTTGTTATGGATTTGACATGTAAACCTTTGTGAAGAGTCAATCTCTTTGAGCCCAGGCTGGCTCAGTCCACAAGACTTCCAGTAAAACAGATCAAAATCCAAAGGAAAATAACTATATTAGAGAGTAGGTTGTAATTTACCCATTTTTTTAAATCAAACCCTCACAATCAAAATACATTAAAGATCAAGTAATTCAAAGCAGTGTATTCTGAATAGCTTCCCAAGAAACTATTTTGTGAGCCATAGAAAACACTATTTTATTTCAAACATTTCTCATCTCCTATGGAGTCATAATCAAGATCCTGGTTTTGCAAATTCTCTGGGAGCCACTTCCCCTTCATCACTTAGCTGATCTTAGGGTCCCCTTTCTCACCCACCTCACTCCCTGCATGGGCTTTCCCTGCTACTTTTTTTGTCTCCTTTCTGTTCCTCCACAAAGCCCACATTTTATTGCTTTCTATGCTAAGGGCTTAAAGCCTCCTTTGTCCCACCCAATTAGGGAAGAGGCAGGTCAACTGGCAATTAGGGACACAAAGATTTTTTTCTAAGCCTTTCTCTAACCCCCTGAGTAGTTCTACCAGTGATAGCCTCATTGGAAATCCTTGCTCTCCCGTCTTTCTTTATGAACAAGTTAGAATAGCACTATTTGCCATTCTAGCACTATCTTGTAACAGGCTTAAACAACAGAAAGCAATTTAATGAGGTCCATTTAGAGGATGGTCATTAAGGAAAGATCCATTTGAATTCACTCTATCACTCATACTATTCCCAAACTAGGTTTGATGTGATAATCACTCAGAAGCCTATTAATAATACAGAATCTTGGACCCCCAGAATCAGAATCTATAGAGTAACACCCTGGGTATTTGATTTATTTCAAAGTGTCCTAAATGGACTTGATGTTTCATAGACAGACATTTGGGAACTCACAGCCTGCCTCCTAGATCCCCTCACAAATACTGTGGTAGTAGCAGAAATATAATAGTTCTGAGCTGATTAGCAATGCTTTTGTGTGCTGATAATCCCCTAGGTCAGCATAGATAATTGAAAGTTCATTTATTAACTTTTAGAAATTGTCATAATAGAATACAAAAAGCCCCAAGCAAGAAAGAAAGATGGGATTCTTGTCTAACAGGAGATTTGTTTGTACCTTATACATTTCAGCAATGAAAAAAACAAAATGTAGAAAAACGCTGTTTGGTACAATAGCAGAAGGGTCATTCATAGCAACTAGACTGCCTGCTAAAAAGAGGTTGCTGTTGTTCTTAGCCAAATTCAGACTGCTTTTATCCTAGAACCACTTAGATAATTTTATCTGTTTCCTGCCTTCCATTTGTGTTCAGTGTGCTTTCCCTTTAAGTCACGAGGCAGCACACATTGGGGAAGTTTGCCTGCAGGTTACATCTGCATTAAAAATATTGCTCTTATCCTGTATGCTTGCCTACTATTAAAAGTTACTTTTCAAAAATAAAAAGGTAAAATCATGACTCTTACCCCAATATAAAATATATGTTAATGATTTCAAGCCATTATTAATAAGGGAATCTGGCAGTTTTTGCAACAGGTCCAAACAACAGGTACATTTACAAATCTGGAATATTGAAAGGAACTTGCAAATGGAGGCAAACTGGCTTTTGAGGGGGTTGGGCAAGGGCCTCCCACCTATGGATAAAACTCATTTCCATGCCCACAGACAAGAACCATTTCTATTATTGCCATCAGTTCATTAAAAATTAAAGAGTTGCAAAAGGACTCAAAGGCCATGAAAGGTTAGAACCGGATAATCCAGAAGGGTGTACTCTAAACAATGCATAGTTTTCCACAGAAGCACATATTTTTCCCTACACTACTGAAGAATATAACTCCCTATCACTATTAAATCCTAACGTAAGTGCTTCTGAACCTTATTTACTTTAGACTGTTGATTTTTCATGTCCTCTTTTCTGAGTTCCAGTTCTTAGAAAAATCCCATTTTTGATTATAAAAATCAATAATTTTGCAAATGTAAGATACAGAAAAAATATGAAGAAGAGAATGAAAATTATTAATAATCTTCCCCCATCTGGAGGAGAAGATACTCCAAAACAATTTTTTTTCTTTTTTTTGAAACAGAGTCTATGTTGCCCTTAGTAGAGTAACCGTGGTGTTACAGCTCATAGCAACCTTACAGTCTTAGGCTTAAGTGATTCTCTTGCCTTAGCCTCCCAAGTAGCTGGGACTATAGGCACCTGCCATAACGCCCGGCTATTTTTGTTGTTGTTGTTGTTGTTGCAGTGGTCATTGTTGTTTAGCAGATCCGGGGTGGGTTTGAAACTTTCAACCTCGGTGTATGTGGCCAGTGCCCTAACCACTGAGCTACGGGCACTGAGTCAAAACAATTGTTAAATAAAATGTTAGGAAGCCCATGAATTGGACTGAGCTCTTACACTATCCCAACAGACCAAACCAAAATGAAGTCCCTCATGCTATAGTTTCACATTACCAAACTGAAAGTAGATTGTTATTTGATCTTCCAAGAAATCAGAAGAGATAATACCCAAATCCCTCAACAGGCCAGTTTTAGTCAGCATGATAAGGAAATACCCTCTACTTTAACACTTACAAGGAAAGTAACCTGAAATAGCCTAATGTTAACCAATCCACTTTTTTATTATGGTATTTCCTTGTTCCTACTCAGGCTGCCTTATAAAAACTGACTGTTCTACCATGCCCAGCATAGTGCCTCTCTATTTTAGATGAGATGCTACCTGATTCAGAAATTGCAAATAAAAGCCAATTAGCTCATTTTACTAAAGTTATTGAAATGTTCTCTTTTGACACTTTCTTTTTTTGGACACTATTAATGGTCAAAGAAGTTTGGAGGCATTTTTACCTACTGTTCCATGGCTTTCAACACCTACTTTGGCCAGTCTGTTCACCTACCAAATACTCTGCCCTGTATTTGGTCTTGATTTCAGAAATCGGCACTTGCCGATTGCTCTCTTTTTTCACTTTCACGAATATTTCTACAATGCAGACTTAGTACTTGCGTTCCCTCCTAAAAAAGAATTCCTCTTATTCTGTAGAAGATTAGTGGCATTCCCACAAGCCTCTTCATGAAACTTCAGCTGAGCTTCTACATGGCCATCAAAGGCAGGCAGGGAATTAGGAGCATTGAACCGGTTTTTCTACATTTGCTTTGGTTTGGAAACAGTAGGGAAACGGAGGGTGAAACGTTCCAGGAGTTTTACACCAAGCTGTTGCTGATGCTCAAAGCCCTTCACCATGTTTTGTGTGTCTTTCTTACCTCAAGGTATAAGCTGTTACTCAACACCATATTCTTTAACTTTCAGAGCAAGAACTTTAATGATGCCATAGGCCAGCCACCTTCCTACATCCATTTCTTTCCAGACTTTCAGTGACTAACCCAACAGTCAAAAAGCTGGAGAGATTCTCATCCTCAAATTCAGAAGTCAATGGCACATTGACAACACATGAGTACATATACAAAACACATGCATGGCCCCCACATTGGCCGTTCAGTGTTTAATAAGTGACTTTGTAAAAGCAAAAGTTATGATTTGTAGCATCTGCTGATTTCCTTGCCGTAAATACTCCAAAATGTCACTGAACATGGAGTTGGGAAAAGATTGTGCTGAATAGATTATTGCAAGGCAGTAGGAGCCAACTCTAGCACAACACTGCCTCTCACCCTTATCATCCACACAGAGGCCTATACATGGAGGACACTCAGCCTGAGCCAGCTTCAGAAGGAGACATACTAATAGCAGCTGGCTTGGGGTGATCTACCAAGTAACTCACAAACCTTTTTGTGGATAGCAGGCTAAAATCATCATGGTCTCTCTCTTGCCATTTGAGTCAGGCTTACGTCACACTGTGTAGGTCGGGGTTCTGGCTATTCTTGCCCAAATATGTTATGGTACATGTAAGTCCAAGCCAGTCTCCTTCCACATCACTCATAAAATCATGTCTCTGCTTTATAGTAAACACAGGTTAGATGGGAAAAGTGCACTCTAAGGGGACCCTTGTCATCTGAGGCCCTCTGGAACTAAGGGGATTATCTATTCCATTAAGCATAAAAACATATTATCAGGATTCAAATGTGCTTTGCTAAAGGCCAGGTGGATGTACAGCCACAGGCTTATCACACAGGCCCAAGTAGAGGGCTTAATAAGCTGTGTTGATTTTTTATAACTTTATAAAGGTATAATTTACATACCAAATAATTTACTCATTTTAAGTGTATGATTCAATGCAATGATTTTTAATAAAAGTACTGAGTTGTTGGCAGCACCCATAGTTCAGTGGGTAGGGCACTGGCCGCATATACCCACCGAGGCTGGTAGATTCGAACCCAGCCCAGGCCTGCCAAACAACAATGATAACTGCAACAACAACAAAAAAAGTACTAAGTTGTGCAAATATTAACATGATCTAATTTTAGGACATTACATCACCTCAAGTAGAGAAACCCCATACATAATCATTTCCCATTACTGATACCACCCCACCACCACCACCACTACCACCATCACCCTATCTCCATAAAGAAACCACTTTATGTCTCTATAAACAGATCAGACTATTATGGACATTTCAGATAAATGTAATCATACAATACGTGGCCTTTTGTATCTGGCTTCTTTCACTTACCATAATGTTTTTAAGGTTTATCCATGTTGTAGTACATATCATTACTTCTTTTTTCTTGCTGAACAATATTCCAAGTTATGGATATGTTGCATTTTGTTTTTTCATTCAAACATTGACCATTTGGCCTTTTTTCCCTACATCCTGGCCATTATGAATAAGGACACTACAAACATTGGTGTACAAGTCCTTACATGGTCTTTTCCTCTTTTTTTGCATGGATAAATACCTAGGAATCCAATGTTGAGTCTCAGTCTTTTTTTATACATATCTGAGCTGGCACCAAGAGTATTTGTCTTCAGTCTGATTTCAGAAAACAATTTAAACACCAACAGATTGGTGCTGCAGTCTCATCTATATCAGGCTTTTAGTCACTTCCCCCTGCACCTGTCTACATTCCCTCTACAACCTCTCTCCTCTCCCACTGTTATTTCCCCTGACATCAAAGGAAAAGTTGTTATTGCTCATTGTAGAATCTGGTATATTTTCTTTTTCTTTCTTTCTTTCCTTTTCTTCTTCTTCTTCTTCTTCTTCTTCTTCTTTATTTATTTTTTTTTTGAAGTTCTCTTTATTTTTATTTGCATTTTATTTATTTATTATTTGAGACAGTGTCTCACTTTGTCACCCTCGGTAGAATGCTGTGGCATCATAGCTCACAGTAACCTCAAACTCCTGGGCTTAAGTGATCCTCTTGCCTCAGCCTCCCAGCTGGGATTACAGGTCCCCTCCACAACACCTGGCTATTTTTCAGAGACAGAGTTTCTCTATTACTCAGGCTGCTCACCAACTCCTGAGCTCCGGCAACATACCCACTTCACCCTCCCAGAATGTTGGGGGAATTTCTTTTTTATTTAGAGGCAGACAGTCCTTCCCTGTTTTCCTGGTTTTTTTTGTTTTTGTTTTTGTTTTTTTTTTGCCTTTTAGTGAATTGACTTTATTTTTTTTTTAAAAGACAGTCTCTGTCACCCTGTGTAGAGTACAGTGGCATCATCATACTTTTACTTCATTTAAATGTCCACTTTTAGTAGTGAAATCTCAGAAAAACGTTATTTATATGGGTGTGTTTAACTGAAACAGTTGTTTCCATTTAAGTGTAGGTGATTATCCATGACAGAAGGTAAGTAAGGTTGCATAATAAAACCCCCATTAAGTAATCTCACAGGTAAGCAGTGACCCCAAATCGTAGTTTTGAGACTTACAAGCAGCTTTCCTTCAAAATACACTTTACATCATCTATGGCTCCGGAGATCCCTATCTTCCTATCAGGCTAAAGATATAAGAAATAGGACAGTTATTATTTTAAGTTATTGGGGTGTTTAGAGCCCCATATATTCAGTATGCAGGCCACCACACTCAAGTTCCTTTTAATAAGATTGGTCCAAAGGCTCACATTATAGGAAGTCTAGTCTTTCAGTTCCAGGAGCAGGCAGACAGGGCAGCCCCGTGACATACAAAATCGAGTGGTGACGGCTCAGGGTTAGGACCATTTCTTGGTGACACTGAGATGGCTGAGCTGGTCTGCAACCAATCTGTGCGGAGGGAACTTGGAAATGGCAGCCGCCTTGATGGCCTCAAAGGCCTGGGCCTTGCGCGCCGCGGCGTGGCCATACTCCTGCTCGGCAGTCATGTAAGGCATGCTCAGCCAGTAGTGGTTCTCCGCCTCGATCTCCAGGCGCCGGATCATTCCCTGCTTCGCGTGCCACGATACGAACCGCGGCCTCCGGTGCTTCCCGATCCACTGCCGGCCAAGAATGCGGCAGCGCCGAAGGAGGGCGGTCAGGAACATGGTGCCGGACGCGTCACACTACAGTCTGCTTCCTCCAGAGGCCGACGCTGTGGCAGGAGTGCCCACTGTTTTCCTCTTATCCACGGCGTTTGGTGAGCAAGTATGGGCCACCGCTTCAGAACACATGGTCCAGAAGTTCTCATCAACATCCTGCAAATCGAGCACTTGCAAGTTCCACCTCCTTCTGGGCAAACAGTGCATCCAGCCCATCCAGCGCAGCTCTTCATGTCTCCAGGTCACGTGTCTTTATCAGGAAGCCTAGAGGGTGGCGGGTGAAAGGCCAGGCCTGCACCATCACTGTCAGGACTTTGCTGCGTCTCCTGGTGAAAGCCTCCATGAACAGTGGTAGGAAGAGCTCCCTGGGCGGCTCCTCTATAATAGATATGGCCAAGGCTTCATTTCTCACCAGGCTCTGCACAGCCAATTCAAAGACTCTGGGTGGCCTCTGGAGGCTCATCTTGATGCATCAGATGAGGACTCAGGTTGCAGGGTGCTGGGACCTTAGGCAGAAACCAGCAGTAACTCCAGGCTGCAGCGCTTGGGGACTAAGTCTGGTATATTTTCACCTGTTTGATATTTCCTGTCTTAACTGACATTATTCTAGGTAAGCCGAGTTTGCCATTTCACGAGGTGAGTAGTGACAAGACTCTTTGCTGAAGTATTTTCCTATAGGGTCTGTTAGATTTAAAGAGTCCTAAAGAGAAAATGGAGGAGTTGGGATAGCCAGCAGCTGCTGAATATGCTTCCTCAAAGGTGAAGACAGCCTCTACTATCACTTTTCTGGTCTTTGAGGCAAGTGCCTGTCTTAACACTTTTTCTACTAGAAAAATAATGAATTTTATTGACTTTTAAAGATTCTCTGTTGAAATAATAAATCCTTATGAATACAACATAAACAATTTTGTACTATCCTTTCTATTGGCTTAACAATATAACATTAGCATTTTTCAATCATGAGTAATTCCTCAAAAACATAATTTCAATAGCCATATACTATTCCCATGTATTCTCTACCATAATTTAACTATTTCTCTATTTGAGAGGCATTCAGGATTTTTCACTGTTATAAGGGGCACTAAGGAAAGGTATGAACATTTTTAAAGCTTGTATTTCTGATTATTTCTGATTTAAAGACCGTATTTACCTCTAACTCTCTCATGAAGCCTCCTTTCACCACTCTAGCCCAGTGACTGCCCTCTTTCTCTGAACCAATTGTGCTTATAGCTATCAGCACATAGGAATTCCACCTGCTTTTCCTCTAATTTTCTTTTTTACTTTTGTGTTAATGGTTAGACTGCAAACTTCATAAGAATGAAGATAATACTCTGTATTTTATTTGAATTCTTCACAGAATTTTATTTCAATCGCATGAAAACAGAAATAGTATAGTCAATCTCTCAGAAAATAAGCATTTTTAAAGGACAAGTGGCACTCTTCTAAATACAGGAATTACAAATTTGTTGACATTATAGCTCATATGAGTCTGCTCCCTTAACCTTCTAAGTTTGATAACCCTGTTTCTTCAATTACTGGATTTGCATATTCTAATAACCCTAGACAAGCTTAGATTTTATGTTATAACCACTTCTTCTCTGGCCTATGACCTTTTGTACTTGAATTAGTAAAATGGATCTACCTAATTCTTCCTAAAGCTATAACATACACCCTTCCCAATAGCCTGAGTTCTTTTAATTAACCCTAAGAAAGGGTCAAAACAGTATACAATAGCACATGCCTCATGTTAACTGAAGTCCTTGATTTACTGAACAGTCAAATGTGAGATTATTTTTTTCAGTTAAGCACACCAGAAAGAGAAAACTTATAAAGTAAGAAACCTGAGAAGGGGGTGCTTCAAGATGGCTGCCAAGAAGCATCTAGTACTTGCCTCTTCCAAAAGGAAGAATCAAAATAGCAAATAGATAATCACACTTTGAATAGATCACCTAAGAGAGAACACCGGAATTCAACAAAATAGCAGGAAACCCTGAAGGCAAGGAAAGTAAGGTAAGCAAGACAGGCTGCTCACTGGGATCAGAGAGGCTTTCCAATGCAGGGAAAAGATGAGTGAGAGACCCCCACACCATCAGTCTACAATCCCATCCTGTACTCCCATAATCCTAGCTATGGGAGAGCTCTTCAAACCTCATAGCCTCTTAGACTAACAGGGAGCTAGCTACCTGAAGACTAATTATAGCATTACTCCTGATAGGGAGATCAGACCAGTCCCACATCACTCCCACCCCACCACACACATGCAAGTCTTAAGCAGCTATAGCACTATATTATTTTGAGAGCCCTGTCTTCAAGAGACTAAAGCTTGCCCTGGGGCCTCACAGCCACTGTGTTTCCATATGCCTGGAACTCCACTGACTTGCTGTCACCAGGGCCAAAGTGTGAGCCACTGGCAACTCCTTGTTGCCCCTAGTAGTGGGGTCACTATACAGTGTCACATGCCCTGAAGACAAGCTCCCCCAACCAGAGCTGCCATCACTGCAAGCTGCTGCCACCAGATGCCAAGGAACACCCCATTGGAAACAACTCTGCTCCCCCCAGTAAAGGGGTCAGCATGCATTTACAAGCATCCTAAAGATAGGCTTCCCCACCCACACCAACTACTTGGAGCCAAAGCACATGCATTCTAGCCACCTGTCTGTGGCTGCTGTCAATGAAAGCAACCCCACCCTCCCAAGCAGTAAAGCCAGAGTACAGTCACTACTGCCCCCACCTGAGCACTCTACTGGGGGTCTGGAGACCACTCTATCCCTGCCCAACATAGCTAGCACTTTACAAGAACCATCTAGGGCCTGAGAACATGCCCACCTGTCCTGGCTCTGACTACTTCATTTCCTGAGCATGCCACCCCAAAACCTGAGTATGTTCCTGCCAAGTCAACCACCACTGACACCCAAATGTACCTTATGAAGGTCAGAGGACAGGCCTATTCAGTCTGTGTCTAATACCACAGCTGGCACCACATACACCACCGACAGGGCTGGGAACTCCATTACCTAGTCTATCATAGCCACTGCCAACACACTGAAGACCACATGGGAGCCAGAGGGTTGTCCTGCCATTGGTCCTACCATCACCCATACCACATATGCTGCCCAGGGCCTGACGGCCTATTCAGTCTGTGTCTAATACCACAGCTGGCACCACATACACCACCGACAGGGCTGGGAACTCCATTACCTAGTCTATCATAGCCACTGCCAACACACTGAAGACCACATGGGAGCCAGAGGGTTGTCCTGCCATTGGTCCTACCATCACCCATACCACATATGCTGCCCAGGGCCTGACGACTCACCTACCCACTTGACTTACCACTGCCACTGTCACTGCCAGCAAATCACTTGGAGTTCCAGTGATGAGCCCACCTGGGCCTCCTAATACCAGTGCAAGTGTATGCTGCCCTAAGGCCCAAGAGCAGACACATTTAACCTGCTACTGCCAATACTGAGGCCTACCTGGCACAACTAAGAAAGCCATTGAGAAAATACACTAAGCCACTGAGAAAATTACAGACATGACTGAAGCCATTTATAGCCAAAGAAATTAAATAGAGATTACAAAACTGCACACACCCAAAACCAAAGTGCCCTACTCAAACAACACCATGGACACATTTGCAGCAAAAGGTTCTTTCCTATGAAAGCAAATCCAAAAAACTAAGAAAGTCACTGTTACACCAGATGCTCAGATTTCAATGTCAGGAGGACAGAAGACACATGAAAAAGCAAAGAAATATGACACCACCAAAGAAACACAATAATTCGGCTCAGCGCCTGTGGCTCAAGTGGCTAAGGCGCCAGCCACATACACCTAACGTGGTGGGTTCAAATCCAGCC
>NW_003852552.1:363512-364516 GCF_000181295.1 Otolemur garnettii
GGCTGAGACAGGAGACTCGCTTGAGCCCAGGAGTTGGAGGTTGCTGTGAGCAGTGAAGCCATGGCACTCTACCCAGGGGGACAGCTTGAGACTCTCTCTCAAAAAAAAAAAAAAAAAAAAAAAAGAATCCACTGAATGAAATTTAAAAATACATTTGAGAGCTTAAATAGTAGACTAGATCAAGCAAAAGCAAGGGCTTAAAAATTTGAATACAGGTCTTTTGAAGTAACCCAGCCAGACAAAAATAAAGGTGAAAGAATAAAAAGAATAGACAAAGCTGGCTTGGTGCCTGTAGCTCAAGCAGCTACGGCGCCAGTCATATACCCTGGAGCTGGCAGGTTCAAATCCAGCCTGGGCCCACCAAAACAATAATGACAACTACAACCAAAAAATAGCCGAGTGTTGTGGCAGGCACCTGTAATCCCCGCTACTTGGGAGGCTGAGGCAAGAGAATCACTTAAGCCCAAGAGTTTGAGGTTGCTGTGAGCTGTTAAGTCTTTGCTCTCTTCCCAGGGGGGTTACCTGAGGCTTCTGTTTCAAAAAAAAAAAAAAAGAAACACAATAATTTTCCAGCAATATATTCCAATAAAAAAAATTAGGATAAGTCAGCAAAATAATTAAAAATAAATATATTGAAGATCAGTGAGCTAAAAGAGAATACAGATTAATAATACAAATAAATTAGAAAAAACATTTAGTATACAAATGAAAAACTTACCAAAGGGATAAATATAAAAAAAACAAAGAGAAATTCTCAAATTAAAGAATCCACTGGCTCGGTGCCTGTGGCTCAAGCGCTAAGGCGCCAGCCACATACACCTAATGTGGCGGATTCGAATCCAGCCCAGGCCCGCCAAACAACAATAATGGCTGCAACTAAAAAATAGACCGGTGTTGTGGTGGGCACCGGTGGTCCCAGCTACTTGGGAGGCTGAGACAGGAGACTCGCTTGAGCCCAGGAGTTGGAGGTTGCTGTGAGCAGTGAAGCCATGGCACTCTACCCA
>NW_003852552.1:364536-369181 GCF_000181295.1 Otolemur garnettii
AAAAAAAAAAAAAAAAAGAATAGGCAAAGCTTATGTGACTTATGCGACACCATAACGTGACCAAATATTAAAATTTTTGGTCTCCTGGAAGTCAAAGAAGAACAAAAAGATATATAAAATAATAACTAATTCTCACATCCAGAAAAAGATTTAGAGATTCAGATACCGGAAGCTTGTAGAACTCCAAATACATACAATTTTAAAAGGTCTTCTCCATGGCACATATAGTCAAACAGTTATGAATCAAAGACAAAAATTCTAAAAATAGTAAGAGAAAAATATCTAATCACTTACAAGGGAATTCCCATCAGTCTTACAGCAGATTTCTTTTTTTTGTTTGTTTTTTGAGACAGAGCCTCAAGCTATTCCCCTGGGTAGAGTGCCGTAGCATCACAGCTTACAGCAACCTCCAACTCCTGGGCTCAAGCGAGTCTCCTGCCTCTGCCTCCCAAGTAGCTGGGACCACAGGTGCCTGACACAACGCCTGGCTATTTTTTGGTTGCAGCTGTCATTGTTGTTTGGTGGGCCCGGGCTGGATTCAAACCCGCCACGTTAGGTGTATGTGGCTGGCACCTTAGCCACTTGAGCCACAGGCACCGAGACACAGCAGATTTCTTTGTGGAAACTTTACAGGCCAAGAAAGAATGGGATGATACATTCATATTACTGAAAGAAAAGAAGTGTCGGCCAAAGGTATTATATCCACCAAAGTTATCCTTCAAATATAAGGATATATAAAGTCTCTCTCAGACAAGCAAAAGCTGAGGAGTTTGTCACTACTAGACCAGTCCTACAAAAAATGTTTAAGGAAGTCCTATATCTGGAAGTGAAAAGACAGTATCTAACATCACAAAAATGCCTAAGAGTATAAAACCCGACTGGGTGCAATGGCTCATGCCTGTAATCCTAGCACTATGGGAGGCCAAGGTGGGTGGATTGCTTAAGCTGATGAGTTTGAGACCAGCCTGAGCAAAAGCAAGACCCCATCTCTATTAAAAATATAGAAAAACTGAGGCAAGAGGATTGCTTGAGCCCAAGTTGGAGGTTGTTGTGAGGTATCATGCCACAGCACTCTACCCAGGGTGACAGTTTGAGAGTATAAAACCCACTGGTAGAGCAAACACACAAACAAGGAAGAAAAAGAATCACTAAAGAAAACCATAAACCACAAACCACAATGATAAACAGTAAGAAACAAAGAAAGGAACAAAGAACATACAAAACAACTAGAGGTCAATGCCTCACATATCAATAATAACCTTGGATGTAAATGGATTAAACTTTTTACTTAAAAGATACAAACTGGCTGAATGGATTTTAAAAAAATAAGACCTAAATATATGCTGCCTAGATGAAATTCACCTCACCTATAAAGACAGATATAGACTGGAAGTAAAGGGATAGAAAAAAATACTCCATGCAAACAGAAACCAAAAGTAAGCACAATTAGCTTTACTTATATCAGATAAAATAGACAGATTTTAAGGCAAAAACAGTAAAAAGAGACAAAGGTAATTACTTAATGATAAATGGATCAGTTCAGCAAAAGGATACAATAACTCTAAAAATACATGCACCCAGCACTGGAGCACACAGATATAGAAATCAAATATTATTAGGTATTCTCATCAGCACAGGGAACATTCTCCAGGATAGACCATATGATAGGTTATATAATAAGTTCAACAAATTTTAAAAAATCAAAAGCATATATTCTTTGATGACAATAGAATAAAACTAGAATTTAAAAACAAGAGGAACTTTGGAAAATGTACAAATACATGTAAATTAAACAACATGCTCCTAGGTGACCACTAGGTCAAGGAAGAAATTAAGAAAGGAATCAAACAATTTCTTTTTTAATTCTTCTTTCTTTTTCTGAGACAGAATCTCACTATGTCACCCTTGGTACAGTGTCCTGGTGTCACAGCTCACAGCAACCTCAAACTCTTGGGCTTAAGTGATTCTCTTGCCTCAGCCTCCCAAGTAGCTGGGACTACAGGCACCCACCACAATGCCTGGCTATTTTTTATTGCAGTTGTCATTGTTATTTAGCTGGCCTGGGCTGGTTTCAAACCTGCCACCCTTGGTGTATGTGGTTGGCGCTGTAATCACTGTACTATAGGTGCTGAGCCAGAATCAAACAATTTCTTGAAACAAATCAAAATCAAAACACAACATACCTCAAGAACATAGCATAAGCAGTGCTAAGAAGGAGTTTTATAACAATAAGTGCCTGAATCAGAAAAGTAGAAAGATTTCAAATAAACAATCTAATGACGTACCTCACAGAACTAGAAATGTAAAAACAAACCAAACCAAATCAGTAGAAGAGAAAAATAATAAATATTAGTATAAAACTAAACAAAATAGAGACTATGAAAATAATACAAAGAATCAACCAAACAGAAAGTTGTTTTTAAAAAGATAAAATTAAAAAACCACTAGCTAGATTAATCCAGAAGATAATAGAGAAAACTCAAATAAACAAATTTAGAAACATAAAAGGAAATTTTAGAACCGATACACATACCACAGAAATACAAAAGATCATTGGAGACTATAATGAACAATTATATGCTAAGAAAAAAAAGTCCTGGAGGATAAATTCCTAGACATATACAACCTACAAAGATTAAATTAGTAAGAAAGAGACCTGAACAGACAAATAACAAATAGCAAAATTGAATTGGTAGTAAAAACTCTTGCAACAAAGAAAAATCCAAGATTAGATGCTTCACTGCTGTGTTCTAACAAACTTACAAAGAAGAAAGAATACCAATTCCTCTCATATTATTCCCCAAAACTGAAGAGGCAAAATACCCAATACATTGAATTGGGCTGAAATTACCCTGATACCAAAACCAGACAAGCACATAACAAAAAAAGACAACTATAGCCCAATATCCCTTGATGAACATAACATAGATGCAAAAATCCTCAGCAAAATAGTAGCAAACTGGATCTGACAACACATCAAAAAGACAATACACCACAATCAAGTAGAATTTATCCCAGGCATGCAAGGATGATTCAACACACACAAATCAATCAATGTGATACGTGACATCAATAAAATAAAGGACAAAATCATATAATCATTTCAAGAGATGCAGAAAAAGCATTTAACAAAATTCAATATATCTTTATGATAAAAACGTTCAACAAACTAGGCATAGAAATAACATATCTCAGCATGATAAAATCCATTTATGAAAATCTTACAGCTGACATCCTACTAAATGAGAGAAAACTAAAAATCTTTCCTCTAAGAACCTGAACTAGACAAAGATGCCAACTTTCACCATTTCTATCTGACAAGTGCTAGAATTTCTTGCCAGAGCAATCAGGCAACAGAAAGAAATATAAGACATCCAAATTGGAAAAGAGGAAGTCCAATTGTCCCTCTTTGGAGATGATATGGTCTTATATCTAAAAAACCTAAAGACTCCACCAAAAAAACTCTTAGATCTGATAGACAAATTCAGTAAAGTTGTAGGATCCAAAATCAGCATACAAATATGAGTATCATTTCTATACATCAATAATAAACTAGTTGAGAAATAATTCAAGAAGGCAATTCCATTTACCATAGCTACACAAATAATAAAATAAAATGCCTAAAATGAAATTTAACCAAGGCAGTGAAAGACTATTTATAAGGAAAATCACCAAATGCTGATGAAAGGAATTGAAGAGGTCATAAACCAAGGGAAAGACATCCCATGCTCATCAATCAGAAGACTTAATATTATTAAAATGATCATATTGCCCCCCAAATTGTAAAGATTCAATAAAATTCCTATCAAAATACCAATGTCATTTGCAACAGAAATAGAAAAACAGTCTTAAAATTCATATGGAACTAAAAAAGAGCCTGAATGGCCAAAGCAATCCTGAGTAAAAAGAATAAAGCTGGAGACATGTTACCTAACAGTAAAATATATTACAAGGCTATAATAATCAAAACAGCATGGTACTATATAAATATACACACAGAGACCAATGGAACAGGATGGAAAACCCAGAAATAAATCCATGTATTTATAGCCAACTGATTTTTTGAAAAAGCCACCAAGAACATACATTGCAGAAAGGATACCTTCTTCAATAAATGGTTCTGGGAAAATTGGGTATCCATATATAGAAAAATAAAACTGAACCTCTATTTCTCTCCTTATACAAAGATCAACTTGAGATGGATTAAGGACTTAAAAGTAAGACTCAGAAGAAAACAGAAGAGAACCATTTCAGAATATTGGTATAGGCAAAGATTTTATGGCTAAGACCTCAATAGCATAGGCACTGAAACCAAAAATAGACATATGGAACTTAATTAAACTAGAAAGCTTATGAACAGCAAAGGAAATAATCACAGAGCACTGAAACAAGCTACAGAGTGGAAGAAAATATTTGCATACTATTTATCCAAAAAGGGACTAATATCCAGAATATACAAGAAACTCAAACAATTCAACCATTAAGAAATGAGTAATGGCTCGGCACCTGTGGCTCAAGTGGCTAAGGCGCCAGCCACATACACCTAAGGTGGTGGGTTCGAATCCAGCCCGGACCCACCAAACAACAATGACGGCTGCAACCAAAAAATAGTCAGGCATTGTGGCGGGTGCCTGTGGTCCCAGCT
>NW_003852552.1:369295-371563 GCF_000181295.1 Otolemur garnettii
AACCCTATTTCAGATGTCTGACCTATAGAACTTATAATATGATAACAATGTTGTTTAAAGCCACTAAGTTTCTGGCAACTTGTGATAGCAGGATATAAAACTAATACCCTTGTAAGGACATAAGGTGGATTATACAACTTGTAGCAGGCCTTCTCAGATGTGAATGATATAATTTCACATTTCTAACAGTAGTCCTTTGGTATCTGTTAGAGGGGATGAAGCAATCATTTTAGAAATACTGTATTTGCTCAATTCCACACACATAATTGGAAAGTATTTAATTTCCAAGTATATTTTTATGGGGTAATTGCATGGTATTATTGTTTATGCTCCCCAATTTGTAGATGAGAAAACTGAGGCCTAGAGGAGTTAAGTGACTTGCCTAAGGTGACAAATGTGAAGACAGCCTTCAAACTTAGGGAGTGAGACTCCAAAATCCAAGTTCTGAAGTTCCTCATTGCATAACTGAGTGATGGTGGGGAAGCTTTCTGTGAGGAACAAAGCCTGGAAGATTTATTTGAACCCCTGGCATCTATCTACAGAGGATATTTTTAAGGTCTTGAAAGTCACAATCCCACCCATATTCTTCTTATATATTTTGAAACAACTAAGAAATGTACATAGGAGTTAGGTACAGATCAAAATGGTACCTGCAATGCTGATAAATCTGACTGGCTTCAACTTAAGGTCACAATTAGGCTAACACCAGTCCCCGGAATTAAACTGGCTTTTTCATCCAGTAGCAGAACCAAGAAGCCAGACATTTCTTCAAATTTCATCAGTCAAATAAGGCACCCTTCATTCCACAATGAGGAGGAGGAGGAAGAGGAAAAAAAGGAGAAATATTCTTTCCTATCAGTTTATTGCTGGTACCCACCCCATTTGTCCTAGCAAAGAGTTACAATTCTTTGAGTCCTCTCTTCTATTTAAACATCTGGATTTTTCTGAGCTTGGCAACTTTTGGACCCCAAGTATGTTTAGAGATAGAGGTTCTAATTATCTGTTCAAGAGGATAAATCTATCACCATAACATTATATTCCTTGTCTTTCCTCTTCCCTTGGGAAATAAAGATCAAAGTGTCTGAGATGTTACCTTCTTTCCTGCACATTGAAGCAAATAATTCTTTCCAATACTCAGCAGTTTCAATCACCAGTATAATTTTATGGCCAATACTAACCCTTGTTATTATGTATATTAAGATAAGGATAATCAAACTTATGCCTCAAGTCATAAACTGATTGGCACAAGAGTCAGGTGTTCTTTTTTTAATATCCCCATTTATAAGGAAAATCACCAAATGCTGATGAAAGGAATTGAAGAGGTCATAAACCAAGGGAAAGACATCCCATGCTCATCAATCAGAAGACTTAATATTATTAAAATGATCATATTGCCCCCCAAATTGTAAAGATTCAATAAAATTCCTATCAAAATACCAATGTCATTTGCAACAGAAATAGAAAAACAGTCTTAAAATTCATATGGAACTAAAAAAGAGCCTGAATGGCCAAAGCAATCCTGAGTAAAAAGAATAAAGCTGGAGACATGTTACCTAACAGTAAAATATATTACAAGGCTATAATAATCAAAACAGCATGGTACTATATAAATATACACACAGAGACCAATGGAACAGGATGGAAAACCCAGAAATAAATCCATGTATTTATAGCCAACTGATTTTTTGAAAAAGCCACCAAGAACATACATTGCAGAAAGGATACCTTCTTCAATAAATGGTTCTGGGAAAATTGGGTATCCATATATAGAAAAATAAAACTGAACCTCTATTTCTCTCCTTATACAAAGATCAACTTGAGATGGATTAAGGACTTAAAAGTAAGACTCAGAAGAAAACAGAAGAGAACCATTTCAGAATATTGGTATAGGCAAAGATTTTATGGCTAAGACCTCAATAGCATAGGCACTGAAACCAAAAATAGACATATGGAACTTAATTAAACTAGAAAGCTTATGAACAGCAAAGGAAATAATCACAGAGCACTGAAACAAGCTACAGAGTGGAAGAAAATATTTGCATACTATTTATCCAAAAAGGGACTAATATCCAGAATATACAAGAAACTCAAACAATTCAACCATTAAGAAATGAGTAATGGCTCGGCACCTGTGGCTCAAGTGGCTAAGGCGCCAGCCACATACACCTAAGGTGGTGGGTTCGAATCCAGCCCGGACCCACCAAACAACAATGACGGCTGCAACCAAAAAATAGTCAGGCATTGTGGCGGGTGCCTGTGGTCCCAGCT
>NW_003852552.1:371583-385349 GCF_000181295.1 Otolemur garnettii
AGTCTCCTGCCTCAGCCTCCCAAGTAGCTGGGACCACAGGCGCCCACCACAACGCCCGGCTATTTTTTGGTTGCAGCTGTCATTGTTGTTTGGTGGGTCCAGGCTGGATTTGAACCCGCCACGTTAGGTGTATGTGGCTGGCGCCTTAGCCACTTGAGCCACAGGCACTGAGCCAACAGAAAGATTTTTTATGAAACATTGATCTGTATGTAGGAACAGATTTAACTTTCTTAATTATGTGTTTCAACTCTGAATGCCAGCCCTATTCTGTTTTCAATTCCAGGTTAGTCTTACAGCTAAGGCTAATTTTAAGCAATATTTTCTTGATTAAATGAATTTTACTGTGGTCATAAGGATCGTATTTACTCCTTACCAATTCTCTATATAAAACCTTAGAATATTATTATTATTATTTTTTTTTTTAGAGACAGAGTCTCACTTTCTTGCCCTCGGTAGCGTGCCATGGCATCACAGCAACCTCCAGCTCCTGGGCTTAGGCGATTCTCCTGCCTCAGCCTCCTGAGCATCTGGGACCACAGGCGCCCACAACACCCAGCTATATTTTTGTTGCAGTTTGGGTGGGGCCAGATTTGAACCTGCCACTCTAGGTATATGGGGCCAGCACCCTACTCACTGAGCCACAGCTGGCACCCCACTCACTGAGCCACAGGTGCCACCCAAACTTAGAATATTATTGAACAGAGAAGTGTACTGGAAGTCAAGAATATAGATTCTTGGGCAGCGCCTGTGGCTGAAAGGAGTAAGGCACCAGGCCCCATATGCCGGAGGTGGCATGTTCAAATCCAGCCCCGGCCAAAAACTGAAAAAAAAAAAAAAAAGTAGATTCTTGTTCCTATTAAGAGTGGCACCATGGGCCAGGCACAGTGGCTCATGCATATAATCCTAGCACTTTGGGAATCCAAGGTGGGTCGATTGCTTGAGCTCACCAGTTTGAGACCAGCCTAAGCAAAAGCGAGACCCCTTCTCTACTAAAAATAGAAAAACTGAGGCAAGAGGATTGCTTCAGCCCAAGAGTTGGAGGTTGCTGTGAGCTATGGCGCCGTAGTACTCTACCCACGGCAACAGCTTGAGACTCTGTCTAAAAAAAAAAAAAAGAGCGGTACCATGACTGATTTTAGCTCTAATATATAGAGAAACAATCTTTCAAGTAACATACCCCAGATGGCTTGGCTCACCTCCATTGAAAAGCATTGCAGTATGTAAGTACAAAGTATTTATGAATGTAAAGTAACTCTTACCATTATCAGATTATCTGAACAATTATTCTGAATAAATTATCAGATGCTGTATTTATCAAATAATGCATGTTATACAGATGATGGAAAATAATGCAAAGTTTAATTATTTAGCAGTTCTTCATACTGATAATATTTGTAGTGCATTGTTCATATTTAATTTTATTCCAATTTAATCCTTCTATGATACACTAAATGAATAAATTATATTGATTTCTTTATTGTGCTGTGTTACTAGATGGGCTTGTCGGATTTGTCTTTTCTTAGTTTGCTGCTTCACCCACCTTGAAACTGTGAATGTTTTATGTGTGTATTCTGTTGCCTTTACACCATATTTCATTTTTAAAAAGAGAACAATGCAAACTTTTTTTCAAAATGAGAAAAATACTCTTTAAATTGTAACTAGAAGCAAAGAGGTATAGTTTGAATGTATATAAAACCTTTGAACGTTTTTACTTTGTATTGTTTGTAATTCCTCTATCAGTTTCTGAATTCAGTGTTTTCCAAAGAGTACCTAAAACCTAAAAGCTCCTAGTCAGGCAAAGCTGGACACTGAGATTTCTAATTTAGTTTCTTTGACAGGTGAAATCACATGTATCCAGAAATTGCTAGTACTTACTCAACTGTAACTACAGATGAGACCGGGGAGATTTTCTTGCCAACACTGGCATTCATTTGCTTTGAGGAATTTTCTCTCACTTCTTTTACTCTCAGCTTACAATAAATGGCCTAGTTGTTTTAGATGGATTACACCTGTTTCTGAGCAAATCAAATACATTCAGAACCTTCCCAACATACATGTGGAATTTGTGAGCTGCCAAGAAGTATACTGTTTTCCAGAAAATATAAATCTCTAAGGCATAGTTGGACAGTCCTTGTCTTCTCAGTCTTGACCATGCTCAGTGTTTCTTTCTGTTTGTCTGAGGCTTGATGAATTGATCTCTTCATTAGGCCTAAACCCCTGGAGGCTGGGAAACACAGTTAGGGCCGAGGGGCTCTAATTCTGTATCCTATCTATCAACCAGTGATCCCCAAAAGAGGTTTCTCCTTCCTCTCTCCATTTACTCCAGATGTCATAATTCTTCTTTTCATTCTCATTAAGTGCTGTGATTCCCTTGCCCACATCCATGTGCATCCCAATTCTTTTACATACATACACACACACACACACACACACACACACATATTTATGAAACTAAAGAGTCAGCAAGGCAATTTCGTGGTCTATAATCATCATTTGTCCCTCTGATTTTTTTCCTTTAAAGTATTGCATATTTATTTTAATCCTAATTTCCTTTTTTTAGCCACAGTTACTACAATACCCTTTCTCATTAATTTTGTATTCTTCTATGTGTTTCTTTCTCAAATTTTCTATCTTAGAGACTATCATTGTTTTCTTAATGCTGGATGTATACAAAGCTGCCCACTTATTCTGCATTTGACCTTCCCAACCACCATTTTCTAAATCCTTCTGCTCTATATCTTTTTTTTTTTCTTTTTAAGAAACAGAGTCTCACTTTATCGCCCTTGGTAGAGTGCTGTGGTGTCACAGCTCACAGCAACCTCCAACTTCTGGGCTTAGGGGATTCTTTTGCGTCAGCCTCCTGAGTAGCTGGGACTACAGGAGCCCGCCACAACACCCAGCTATTTTTGTTGTTGTTGTTGTTGCAGTTTGGCCAGGGCCAGGCTCGAACCTGCCACCATCGGTATATGGGGCTGACACCCTACCCGCAGAGCCACAGGCATGGCCCTATCTTTTTATTTTTAAATAAACCTCACATTATTATCCTTTCCTATTTAGCACTATAAACTTTGCCACTAAAATGCAACATATTTCAAAGTATTTGCAGGTATTCAGCCATATGTTACATCATGCTCATCTTAGTGGGTGACATACAAATTGAATCAAAAAAAAAAAAATCATGTTCCAAGGTCATAAAAAAAGTGTCCAATGTCCTGTCTCTTGTACTTAATGCTGCCCCCTGGATAGTTAAAATCTCTTATAACTACCTCCACTCTGGCCTTGTTACAAGCCTTTTTTAGGTGCTCAAGTCATTTCACAGTCCACTTGTTCCTTTTTGTCAGGTGGCCTACAACATACAGTATGCCAATAGCTAGTTTACTGAAACACATTACAACATGTCCAGCTTTAAGTCCTAACAGCTCTGCACTATTACTAGATTCTTCTTGATTCTCTATTACTTTAATAATCAATCCTTCAGGTATAGTTTCTACTCTGCCTTGTTTCATAATCCTTGGAAACAAGCTTCTGGTGTGTACAATTAACAAGCTTCCAAATCCTAGTCCCATTTATTTTAGTCAAGAACGTATTAACTAGGTACCACACCTGGTATCAACCAAAAGTTTATAGTAGATGATGTCTGTATATGTAATTACATTCTATAAGAAGAATGTCATAGCCTATATTGGAACAACTTTGTTAAGATATATAGAGCAATGGGCAGCATCTGTGGCTCAAGGAGTAGGGTGACAGCCCCATATATTTGGGTTGGTGGGTTTGAATCCAGCCCTGGCCAAAACTGCAAAAAAAAAAAAAAAAAAGACATATAGAATAATGGCTATACTAACCATTAATTCATAGCTTAAAGGTGAAGAGCATTTCCACTGATTTCACTGAAGCCACCCCTCGCTTCGTGTTTGCATTGTGGCAATGATTATGTAGTGAAGTTGCCTAATTAAAGGCTCTCTCTGGTGCAACCTGTAGAGAAAATTATGGGTCAAACTATCTTCCTAAGACATTGTTTGTGACAAGCCATTTTCCTATGAACACTTCATTAAATGCCCCCAATATGTTATATAGTCCCTTACCTTGCTTTTTAAAATTTGTCAATCTGGTCCGTGATGTGTAGTCAAATCTTTCTCACTAGTATAAGACCTCTGCTCCAGCTTCCAGAGTCTGTCATGGCCATTCCATTCCTTTCTGTTCTATTCAATGAGCCTTTGCTCACCACGAGTCTTCCTACAGAAAATTCTCTCTCTCCTTCTTTAGACTCATAAAAATGTTTTCCACATTGCATGGTCTACTTCAGTCCTCATACCCTCCATGACATTATTTTATAACATGCAGAAAAGCTAAATGTGAATATCCATTTTCACAACCAATTAACATTATTCTCTATTTGTTTTATCACATACCAATTCACCTACCTATTCTTCTATCCATTAGTCTCTCTTTTAATATATTTAAAGTAAACTTCAGACATCAATTTATTTCACTTCCAAATCTTTAATATGAATTATTAACTAGAGTTAATATTTCTTTCAATTATCTTTATTGGGTAAAATTTACATATGAACTATAAAATGATAACTATATCATTTAATGAGTTTTGACATATGTATATGCCTCTGTAACCCAAAGTTCTATGAAAATGTAGGCTGCAGGGGTCCTCAAACTTTTTAAACAGGGGCCAGTTCACTGTCCCTCAGACCATTGGAGGGCTGGACTGCAGGCCCCAGGATGAGTCGGCTGCTAAGCAGGACAGGCAGCAGTGGCAAAAACACCCAGTGGGCCAGATAAATGTCCTAGGTGGGCTGCATGTGGCCCATGGGCCATAGTTTGAGGATGCCTGATGTAGGGCATTGCCATCACTTGAGGAAATTCCCCCATACCCAAGTCAATACCAAACGTCCACAGGCAAATATTTTTCTGAGGATTTACACCATAAATTAGTTTTGCCTTTTTCAGAATTTCATATAGATGGGATCATATAGCTGATACTTTTTGTTGTAGGTTTTATTTCATTCAGTGTAATGCGTGTAAGATTAATCCATGTTGTTGGCTCAGTGCGCGTGGCTCAAGCGGCTAAGGCGCCAGCCACATACACCTAAGGTGGCAGGTTCGAATCCAGCCTGGGCCCGCCAAACAACAATGATAGCTGCAACCAAAAAATAGCCAGGCGTTGTGGTGGGCGCCTGTAGTCCCAGCTACTTGGGAGGCGGAGGCAGGAAACTTGCTTGAGCCCAGGAGTTGGAGGTTGCTGTGAGCTTTGATGCCACTGGCACTCTAACAGCTTGAGGCTCTGTCTCAAAAAAAAAAAAAAAAGATTAATCCATGTTGTTAAATGTACAAATAGTTTCTTTTTATTGCCAAGTAATAATACATTATATTCCTATACCACAGTTTATTTGCACATTTTCCTCTTGATGAATACCTTGAGTTGTTTCCAGGTTTTTGCTAGTATAAAATAAAGATACTGATGCTGGGAGAATGGGGACCAAAGACCCCATTCTTGGCAAAGAAAAGCACCCCCCCAAAAAAAGAGAAAAACTAAAAAGTAAGCTGAGTAAATCAGAACAAAGAGAATTCAGCTAGTTTACATTTAAACTAGCCATTGCTAGCAAGCTTCTTGCCTTTTCTGAAATTCTAGCCTGTTGGAGATACAGCTTACAAACACCCTGCTGGATCTGTGAGCACTCTGAGGAGAGTAATGGCCATAGAAGAGATTATCACAAGGCCTAAAAAAGAGACATCTTTTAGGGCATTTCCTGCCCATTAAATAGGCAAAGCAGATACCCATTGTGGAGATTTGCTGGGGCAGAGACCAAGGGAGTAGCTTGAGCTCTGAGATATGGGCAGAAGAACTTATATCCCTTATCGCAGAGGAAAATCCTCTGTGGTAGTGATGGGAGGAAAATGCCTCCCTCCCACTCCTCCCTCAGAAGAGATCAACACTGGTGGAATTTTACTCCAAAGAGAATTTGTGGAGCTTAACACCTGCCTAGAAATCTGTGTGTGTGACCTCACGCAGGAGGCTGTCCCAATACAAGGCTTAGATTTCAGATTTCTGAAGGCTACCTTCAAAGTTAATGATAAGAACAATAGGAGCTGATATGATCAATCCCAGAAACTCCTGACAGCTTTGATCCCTCACTCATCTTACCCTCTGGGCAAACAGAATTTAATCAAATCACAGTGGAGCAAACACTCATTGCCATTGCCAGAATCCCATGATGGGCAATAGACCCCTGACCTCCAACTTTTAATTCTACTCTATATCTCTTGTCTTTCTTTACCATTGCTTCTAACTCTATATTTCTTTGGTCAGTTGCCACCAGTTTCCACAGGTCTCAGGGGACACTGCTCTCAGGGGGAGACCCTAACACAAGACTACTCAAAATGCCTTGTCAGTTCAAGAGAAAATAACTCACAAATGCATACACTCACATACTCACACACATTCATTCCCTCACACACACACAAAAGTACACACACAATCACATGCACACATACAAGCACACAACAAACCCAGTATTTTTCAGCAATACAATCTTCTACAACAAGCACAAAACTCAGAATTATTTTACAATGCTTCCTTTTTTTAATACCAAAGATGCCCAACTTGGGTATGCAAATACATATTTTCAGTGGTTTACTATTGACTTCTTTTTAAAGATACCAGTGCTACTACATGAAACTGCTTCCTGTATTTCACAGCCTTACTTTTATTTACTTTCATGTATCTACCTTCCACCAACCAAAACAGTTTCAGTTGGCAGGCAGAGGGGTGCCTTATTTTCTGTGAAATGTAATGCTATAGTTCCCAACACTGGCCAGAAAATGTCTTATTGCCATTTCAACACGTGGCAATACTTACAATGATGCCTAAATTGCCATCTTCTGCACAAAGCTGTGCAAGGCTGGTGTCAAAGACAAGGCAGTCACTCTTCATGATGGCTGTGGCAATTCCCTCAGAGGAGTTGCTTCCCAAGTCAATCACTATCTGTTACCATTCAGCTCAAGTTGGTAAGTAAAGTTTTTGGCTTGCTTGGGTGTTCCTGTCAGCTGTACAATTGCGCAGAACTGCTGTTCACCATTGTCGTTTTCCTGTTTCTGCAAGACCACCATGAAGTGAAAGCCAAAACAGGACTGCATCATCGCCCAGTCAAAAGCCCCAGAAACATTAATGTCCATAGCAAGGAAAACTGTTTTCTCCCCTTGTATTGCTTTAAGGTACGCGTGCTGCTGCAACAGATGGGGCATGACAGCCTCCAGAGAGCCTTGCCATTGACAGCAAACACCAAGGCACGGACAGGAATAAGGCCTAAACTCGAAGAGCTCTTCGTGGTCTGCTTTTTCCACAGGTGGCAGAGTTATTCCACACTCAGAAGAGGCATATTGACAAGGAAAAGTACTGAATTTGCCAATTTCTCAATAGCCAAGTTAAGAATGAATCCCAACTGGCCGTGGCAAGTTGGACAAGAAGTCACCTTTTGGTGACACTTGTACAAACAAGATGGCCACGCCCGATATTGAAGGATGGGTAGTAACACAGTCAAAGCAGACTGGACACTCAAAAAGACTCGCCAATTCACTGTTGAATGCAGTTGTGTCAGGCAGGGCAGGCACGCTCTGGGATGGTGGACACTGTGAGGGCCCAGCAGGTAGGGCCCCGGCAGTCTCACAGCTCATTTCTCTGGGTGAAGAGGGCACCCGGAACCCGGTCCAGGCTCACACAAGCTCAGCTCTCAACTCCCGCTGACACTGGCAGCACCACCGCCTCTTGCTGGCTCCCAGACCAAACAGACACCCTGGACCACTGCGGCTGCTGGAGAGCGCACCCCTCAAGGGCCAGGCTTCCCCCAAGCATTTACGGGCCGTTTCACTTGTCCTCAAGCCCACGCGCTCCTGTTAAATACAACACACCATGGCCAAGGCTCTGAGGAGGTGCGGCCCACGTGCCAGACTCCCGGCTGCTGTTTTATATAACAATTATTTATCCAAATTCAGTATGTGTTGTGTGTGATTGTCTCTTTAGACTTTTTGCCTCTACTGGGACCAATGTGCGTAAATTATGTTCTACTAGAAAATTATCCATTACATCTGTGTTCAAATGTATTTTGATAGAATTCTGCAAACTTTGCACATGGGAGACTAGAAATTATCTTTGTATTGAAGACAATGTCACCATTGTCATTTTATTTATTTATTTTTGAGACAGAGTCTCACTTTTTCACCGTCGGTGGAGTGCCACAGCAGCGACACACTGCTCACAGCAACCTCCAGCTCCTGGGCTTAGGTGATTCTCTTGCCTCAGCTTCCTGAGTAGCTGGGACCACAGGCGCTCACCACAACGCCTGGCTTTTTTTTTTTTTTTTTTTTTTTTTTTGCCGCGGTTTGGCCGGACCGGGTTTGAACCTCCCATCCTGGGTATATGGGGCCGGTGCCCTACTCACTGAGCCACAGGTGTCGCCCCACCCTTGTCATTTTAAATTTGGGTCACTTGTATTTCTCCCCTTTGATTAATTTATCCAGTGACTTTTCATGTTTTTGACATCCCCCCAAGTAAACCTGCCATTCCTCTTATATATGAATTTCACTGTAGTTTTTTTCTTTTTTTTTAAAGTCAGGTTAACATAAGAGGGGTATGTAATATCAGGTTACACTATTTGCATTTGTTAGGTAAAGTGCAAGTTGTAGTTGAACCCTGCACCTGGAAAGTGTGCCATGTACCCCTGCATTCAGCCATAAAGAAAGATGGAGACTTTACATCTTTTGAATTTACCTGGAAGGATCTGGAGAACATCTTCCTAAGTAAAATTTCACGGTACTTTTATTTTCTAATCCATTTATTTCAACTCCCACCTCTAACTAGTATTTTTGCCTTCATACTTTTAGATTATGTCATGGTTTTCTAAATTTAATATTCAGGTTTATTTTATTTATTTTAGCAGAGTAAGTAATATTTAAGATGCCTACAATATTTCCTGATCACTGCTGTAGTGGTCTATTCTGATATATTTTGTTTTCATTATCATTATTCTCATGTAATACCACAGTTTTAATCTGTTCTTGCCTTTGGGCCCAAAATTTAACAGCCTCAGTAGTAATATGATTTTTTCATAATTCTCCTTCTGTCACTTTTGCTCTACAAAATTATATTTTTGCTGCATTACTGGGTATATAAGTATTAATAACTAACATGTTCCTAGTGAATTTTAGTGATTAACGTTATAAGTGTGCTTTTTGTTTTATAATCTATTTCATTCTCTTAAATAAAATTCTCAATTGTGCCCTCTTAAATATCAACATTATAACCTTTGGATTGTTTCTCATGGTAATACTCTGGTACATGTCGATATTTTAAAATATATTTTATTGTTTATGATTCATTGAGGGTACACAAAATTAGGTTACACTGATGGCATTGGTTAAGAAGTGTGCCATACACTGTGACCTCATCCCCCTCACTCCTACCCTCTCCCCACTCCCTCATCCCTCTACCATACCCCTTGTATTAGTTCATCCACTGCCTTCATATTAGAATTGTGCACATTGGATTCTTGTTTCTCCCTTCTCGTGATGCTTCACAAAAAAAAAGTGGATTCCACCTCCATCAAATGATGCAAAGTCTCCATCTTTCTTAATGGCTGAATAGTATTCCCTGGTATACATATACCACAGCTTGTTAATCCATTCCTGGGTTGGTGGGCATCTAGACTGTTTACATTTTGGCAATCATAAATTGAACTGCAATAAACAGTCTATTGTAAATGTCCTTATGCTAAAAGGATGTGTTTTCTTCTTACTAGGTAGATGCCTAGTAATGGGATTGCAGGATCAAATGGGAAGTCTAATTTGAGTACTTTGAGGTTTCTCCATACTTCCTTCCAGAAAGATTGTATAAGATTACAGTTCCACAAGCAATGTAAAAGTATTCCCTTCTCTCAACATCTATGCCAGCATCTGCAAGTTTGAGACTTTGGGATGTGGGCCATTCTCACTGGGATTTGGTTATATCTCAGGGTAGTTTTGATTTGCATTTCTCTGATGATTAGGGACAATGAGCATTGTTTTTATGTTTGTTAGCCATTCGTCTGTCTCCTATAGAGAAATTTCTATTCTTGTCTCATGCCCAGTGATATATCCGATTGTTGGGTCTTTTCACGTTGATTAATTTGAGTTATCTGTAGATGCTAGTTATCACATTTTTGTTCAGTTTATAAAATGGAAATATCTGTTCCCATTTTGAAGGTTGTCTATTTGATTTGGTTGTTGTTTCCTTAGCTGTTGAGATGCTATTTAATTAAGTCCCATTTGTTTATTTTTGTTGTTATTGCATTTGTCACCAAAGTCTTCATAAAATCTTTCCCAGTCCAATATCCTCAAGTGTTTTTTGAACACTTTCTTCAAGGATTTTTATGCTTTGATGGCTTAGACTTTAATCTTTCCTCCACCTTGAGTCAATTTTTGTAAGTGGTGAGAGATGTGGGTCCAGTTTAAGTCTTTTTAAATTTTTTTTGCAGTTTTTGGCCTGGGTTGGGTTCGAACCCACCACCTCCAGCATATAGGCTGGTGCCCTACTCCTTTGAGCTACAGGTGCTGCCCTAAGTCTTTTTTTTTTTTAATCATAGCTATACCCCATAATGCAATCATGGGGTATAATGTGCTGGTTTTATATACAATTTGAAATGTTTTCATCAAACAGTTTAAGTCTTTTACATGTAGTTATCCTGTTCTCCCAACACCATTTATTGAATAGGTGTTCTTTTCCCCAGTGTATGTTCTTGGTTGGCTTATCAAATATCAGGTGGTTGTAAGAGGTTAGTTCCATATCATGATATTCTATTCAATACCAAATATCAATGTCTCTAATTTTGTGCCAATACCATGTCGTTTTTATCACTATGGCCTTCTAGTATAGCCGAACGGTTGGTAGAACAATACTGCTGGCTTTGTCTTTATTACTAAGAAGTGCCTTAGATATGCAGGTTTTTTTCTGGTTCCATACAAAATGAAGAATTCTTCTTTCCAAGTCTTGAAACTATGATACTGGTATTTTCATAGGGATGGAATTGAATCTGTGAAGTGCTTTGGGAATTTTTGTTAGACATTTTAACAATGTTGATTCTTTCCAAGCATGAACATGGTTCTTGCATTGGTGATATCTTCTGCTATTTATTTCTTAGGGTTTCCTAATTTTCTTTCTTTCTTTTTTTTTTTTTTGAGACGGAGCCTCAAGCTATCCCCCTGGGTAGAGTGCCATGGCATCACGCTCACAGCAACCTCCAACTCCTGGGCTCAAGTGAGTCTCCTGCCTCAGCCTCCCAAGTAGCTGGGACTACAGGCGCCTGCCACAACGCCTGGCCATTTTTTGGTTGCAGCCATCATTGTTGTTTGGCGGGCCGGGCTGGGGATTCGAACCTGCCACCTTAGGCGTATGTGGCCGGCGCCTTAGCCGATTGAGCCACAGGTGCCGAGCCTCGTAATTTTCTTTATAGAGGTCCTTCACCTCTTTTGTCAGGTAGATTCCTAGGGATTTCTTTTTCTTTGAAGCTATGTTGAAGGGGGTTGTGTCCTTAATTAGCCTCTCATTTTGGCTGTTATTGGTGTACACAAGGGCTACTGTTATTGAGAATTAAGGACACAACCCCCTTCGCCATAGCTTTAAAGAAAAATACTGAGACATTCCTGTACTTTTTGATGATTTACAGGAGTCTTGTGGTTGAGTCGTTGGGGCTCTCTAAGTATAAGATCACATCATCAGCAAAAAGGGAGAATTTGATGTCCTCTGCTCCCATTTGGATGCCTTGTTTCCTTCTTTTGCCTGATTGTATCGGCTAGAACTTCCAGCACTATGTTGAATAGTAATGGCAACAGAGGACAACCTTGCATTTTGTACATGGAAAAAAGTTTTCAGTTTTACTCCACTCAGTAAAATGTTAGCTGTGGGTTTGTCATAGTTAGCTTCGATTAGTTTAAGAAATGTGCCACCTATGCCTCTACGCTTTAGTGTTCTAATTAGAAAAGGATGCTGGGTTATATCAAATGCTTTTTCTGCATCTATTGAGAGGATTATATGATCTTTGTTTTTGCTTCTGTCGAGATTGTGAGTTACATTTATGGACTTGCATATGTTAAAACAGCCTTCCATCCCTGGGATAAAATCTACTTGATCATGATGTATGACTTCTTTGATGAGGAGTTGTAGTCTATTGGGTAGGATTTTATCGAGAATTTTTGCATCTATATTCAATATTGAAATTAGTCTAAAGTTCTCCTTTTTAGTTGGATTTTTTCCTGGTTTTGACATCAGGGTAATGCCTGCTTTATAAAACATGTTGGGGAAGAGTCCTTCCTCCTCAATTTTTTGGAATAATTTCTGCAGTATGGGAATAAGCTCTTCTTTGAAGGTTTAAAAAATATTCTGGTATGAAGGCATCTGGGCCAGGGCATTTTTCTTTTTTTCAGGGCATTTTTTTGTTGGGAGATTTTTTATTGTTTCTTTGATTTCAGTGCTTGAAATAGGTCTATTTAGGAGGTCTATTTCTTCTTGCTTAAGTCTAGGGGGAGGGTGTGTTTCCAAATATTGGTCTATTTCCTTAACATTGTCAAATTTCTGGGCATAGGGTTTCTTATAGTATTCAGAGATAAACTCTTGCATCTTTGTGGCATCTGTTGTTATTTCCCCTTTATTACTTCTGATTGAGGTAACTAGAGATTTTACTTTTTGGTGCCTGGTTAGTCTGGCCAAAGGTTTATCTATTTTTTTGTTATTTTTTCAAAAACTCAACTTTTTGTTCATTAATTTTGTGAATGATTCTTTTGTTTTCAATTTCATTAACCTCTGATTTAATTTTGGATATTACTTTTCTTCTATTGGGTTTAGGATTAGATTTTTCTTCTTTTTCCACTTCCATGAGATGGTTTGTCAGTTTGTTGACCTGCTTTCTGTTTTTCAAATGTAGGCATCTAAAGCGATGAATATTTCTCTCAAGACTGTTTTTCCTGTATCCCACAGAGTTTGGTTGCTTGTGTCTTCCTTGTTGTTATGGTCAGGGAAGTTAATGATTTCCTATTTTGTTTCTTCCTGCACCCAACTACCATTCAGCAAAAGGTTGTTCAATGTCTATGGCTTTGTGTGGGGTCAAACATTTTTGTTGGAGTTGAGTTCCACCTTTACTGCCTTGTGGTCTGAGAAGATACAAGGCAAAATTTAAATTCTTTTGATTCTATTGAGTTTTGTTTTATGTCCTAAGATATGATCATTTTGGAGAATGTTCCTTGGGCCAATAAGAAGAACATTTATTCTTTCACTCTGGGATGGATTGTTCTATATATGTCTATCATGCACAGTTGTTTTAGAGTCACATTAACTCCCCTGCATCTTTGTTTACTTTCTGTTTAGTTATCTCTCCAGCTCTGTAAGAAGAGTGTTAAAGTCCCCAGCTATTATGGTGTTATTGGATGTCATATTGCTCAGACTAATTAAGGTCTATTTCTGGAATCTGGCAATATTTAATTGTGTGCATAAATACTTAGAATTGAAATGTCTTCTTGTTTTATTTTTCCCATGACCAATAGGAAGTGTCCAACTTTGTCTTGTTTGACTTTAGTTGCTTTCCACTTGTATCTGAAAATAAGATTGCAACCCCTCTTTTCTTCTGAATTCCGATTGTCTGAATCCCGATTGCCTGAAAAATCTGTCCTTTGAGGCTAGGTGTGTGTCCTGCAGATACAAATGGATGGCTTCTGTTTTTTTTTTTTTT
>NW_003852552.1:385651-396988 GCF_000181295.1 Otolemur garnettii
CTTAAGCCCAGGAGTTGGAGGTTGCTGTGAGCTGTAATGCCACGGCACTCTACCCAGGGGGACAGCTTGAGGCTCTGTCTCAAAAAAAAAAAAATTTGTCCTTTGCATCATTGTGCAAGTTATGTTCTGTCCTTCATTTTCTGGGTGCTTACTTTGCTGGTGGTCCATTGTGATGGTCAGTGAGTAGAACAAGTCAAAGTACATCCTGAAGAGCTGATCTTGCTGTGGAAAACTTCCTCAAAGTTTATATATCAGTAAAAGATTTGATTTCTCCATCAAATTTAAACCGTAGCTTAGCAGGATATAGAATTCTGGGCTGGAAGTTGTTTTGGTTGAGCAGATTAAAGGTAGATGACCATTGTGTTCTGGCCTGAAAAATTTCATTTGAAAAAAAATTTTTTTTCATGTGAGAAGTCTGCAGTCACCCTGATGGATTTTCCCAAGTGGGACAATTGGCGCTTACTCCTGGCAGCTTGCAGAATTTTTTCTTTTGTCTTGATTTTGGACAGATTGGTCACAATGTGTCTTGGAGAAAGTCTATTTGAGTTGAGACAATCCAGGGTCTGATACGACTTTGAAAGTTGTCTGTCAGAATCTTTGGTGATATTTGGGAAATTTTCATTCATAATATTCTCCAGTATGTCTTCCATTCCTGTGGGGCATTCTTCTCCTTCTAGGATACCTAAAGCTCATATGGTGGAATGCTTCATGTTGTCCTATAATTCTGTCAGTGAATATTCTGCTTTCTCTTTCTTTTTTTTCTACCTCTTTAACTATCTGAGTTATCTCAAGAGCTTTGTCCTCTACCTCTTAGATTTTTTCTTCTGTATGGTTTAATCTGTTATTGATACTTTCTACTGCATCTTTCAGTTCCCTAATTGTCTGCTTCAATTCATTCAGCTCTGCTATACCCTTTCTATATTCTTCATATCATTCATCCCTTATTTGATTCTGTTTTTGGATTTGCTTTTGGTTATTTTCCACTTTCTCAGCTATTTCCCTCATTGTTTTTATCATCTGTATTTTAAATTTCCCTTCTGTCATCTCTAACATTTCTTTATAGGTGAAATCCTCTGCAGTAGCTACCTCATGATCCCTTGTGGGGGTTGCTCTGGTTTTGTTTTTCATGTTGCCAGGATTTTTCTGCTGTTTCTTCCTCATGAGTGTTTTCTTTTGTCTGGTTCATTGCCCTAATTTTTATTCCACTTCCTCATGCTCTTTAAATTACGTGGTGCCTCTGACTTAAGGTGTCGATCAGTCCTTTTGGTACAGGACTAAAAGGATGAGAAGATTGAAGAGCAAGAAGGGTCAAAAAGATGAAAAAAGAAAAAGGAATGGGGGTGAGTGAAATGGATGATTGAGAAGAAGAGAGGCACAGAAAGAGGGAGACAGGAGTAATAAAGATGTACAGTAAGGTATTTGGACCCACACCTTAAAAACTCCCCAAACTCTGGGGATGCTAGGTTGGATGATTTCCTTTAGGTCTGTAGCTCTTTGCCAGCCCAAGCAGACACAGTACCCCACCTCCATCAAATAGGAAAAACAAAACTAGTATAAATCAAACCAAAACAAACTAACAAACAACCTTACGGGTTAAAACTAGGGGAAAAACTAAATAATGGGGTAGAAACACTAGCAAAAACGAAGTTCTTATTATTAAAAAAGGCAACAATGAAAAATTAAGTTTACACTTAGAAAAATGAAGAAAAAGTATTAAAAAAAATCCTAGGAGTGAAAAGTTGAAATTAAAAAAGGGGGGGAAAAAGAAATATATGCATATATATCTTGGTGAATATTGCCTGGGCAACAGATGATCTTCTGGGGTATGAGATGTTAATCACAATGCTTGTACAGCTGTATAAGATGGAAACTACAGGCTTCTGCTGACTTCTTTCCTCTCCAACACCACAGGGTTGAGAGCCTGAATCTCTCCTTAGCCCACTGTTGGCTAAGCAGAGGCTTTCCCAGGAAAGCATATGTCACTGGGATCTCTCCTGAAGTGGCTGCCTGCTTATCAGGGGCACCAAAACCAGTCTCACACTAAGCCCCTGAGAGCCAAGGCTACAAGGCAGCTCTCCTACAGCAGAATAATGAAAGCTCCGATCTTCCCAGCAATCTCAGTCCTGACCTCTGTGCACTGTTCAAAGTCACTAGATCACTCGCCCAAAGTCTCTCAGCAGAGACCTTGCTTTTGGGACCCTGAGGGTGGAGCCTACATGGCAGCTATCCCCACAATGGCTGTGTGGGGCCCACAGCCCAACAAGAAAAGCTCTGGTCTGGCTCAGTGGCTCACTCCAAAAATCTGCACACAACTCAAAGCCACTTACACACTTGCCCACAGTCTCCCAACATAATTCAACCAAGTGCGCAGGTCCAAAAAACCAAAATAACTCCCCCAAGAAAGGCCTTTCCTACCTCCAATCTTTCTGTTGCTGTAGCTATGGCTGAGGGAGGCCACATGGCCTCAAACCGAGCGAAACCACTTGCCTCTTCTCCAGTGCTTTTGCCCTCTTCCTGGGGCCCAGAAGCCTCCTGCTGCCTCCCTGCATCCCCAAAGGGATGTTTCTGGGCAGAGCCCACAGGACAGAGGTGCGTATCCTCTCCCAATCTCACAGCTCCTGGTTGTAAAGAAGCTCAGCCACCATCTTGCTTGGCTCCCTTACCATGTAAATTTTATATGATAGAGAAAGTCACATCTATTGATCTTTTACTGTGTGCTTATCACATCACTGTTCTAATGGTTTTTAAATGCTAACTCAGGTAATATTCTAAGCCCAAAACCCATGAAGTAGGGACAGTTAATTTCCCCACCTTCCAGAAGAAACTGAAGCAAAAGAGGCTATTTCACACTCCCAAGGTCACAGAAAACCAGGTGTTTTAATGACTTTGCAGTGGGATATTTTATTTTATTTTTAATATTTCTAATTAATATGAGGAATCATATAATTAGGTTATGTGGTTTGTATTAATCAGAAAATACCTGAGTTTTATCTGAGTCCTTCACCCAGGAGGTGTGATGTATACCCATACATTGTACCCACTAGGTCAGTGGTTCTCAACCTTCCTAATGTAACAGGCTTTTAATACAGTTCCTGTGGGTCATGACCCACAGGTTGAGAACCACTGCATTAAGTGGAAGCTTACTGAGCACCTTCCCTCCTCCCCTTTCTCCCTCCCCCTCCCCCTTTCTGGAATTTAATTGTGTTTTTCCTCTCATGTGGGCCTGCAGATGTTCACCTCCTGGTCTCAAATGACTATTGAGTACATGGGATGCTTGTTTTTCCATTCCTGAGGTACTCAACTAAAAAGAATGTGCTTAAATTCCATCCAAGTAACTATAAATGTTATAAAGTCTGTATCTTTTCTATGGCTCAGTAGTATTCCATGATAGATACATACCACATTTTATTAATCCATTCATCAGTTGATGGTCACTTGGGTTGTTTTCACATCTTGGTGATTGTAAATTGAGCTGTGATAAACAATCTAGTGCAAATGTCCTTGGAATTCCTGGCTTCCAGAACTGTGAGAGAATAAACATCTGTGTTTGTAAATTACTGTCTCGGGTGTTCTGCTATAGTATCACAAGACCAACTAAGGGAGGATGTTTAACAATTTTGCTCTGCAAATTCGTGGTGGTGTGTGATTGTGGTTTTAATTGTAATTTCTCTGATTCAGTTGCTCTTTAACTTACTCTTAAATGTTCTATCACTTCTAATCTAAAGGTCTAAACATTATTTTCTTAACTTTCAAAATTATTTGATTAAGAAACTGGATTTTTGTCCTGTAGAATGCTGATGCTGTTAGGTATCTTTTGACATATGGAAGTAGTGGTATAGTTGTTGCCTTGGCTCCATGAATACTCAAATTTTATTAATAATCTTTCTAATATTGAAGCACTCCGTATACATGGAATAAGGTACATGAAGTCACAAGCTCCGTCATACGTACATGATGTATTATTGACATGTTTTTACTTGGGCATGCTAATATTTTACTTAAGAACATTCTCATTATTTTATGTGATCTGTACTTTCATTTTGGGGGTGCTATTTTAGCCCTGTTTTCAAATCAGTTTTATACTTGCTTTTTCATTTTATATATTTCCTATACCCTTGAAATAGTTTGGGTAATATTGGTATTATCTTTTTTTTTTTTTTGAGACAGAGCCTCAAGCTGTCCCCCTGGGTAGAGTGCCGTGACATCACAGCTCACAGCAACCTCCAACTCCTGGGCTCAAGTGAGTATCCTGCCTCAGCCTCCCAAGTAGCTGGGATCACAGGCACCCGCCACAAAGCCCAGCTATTTTTTGGTTGCAGCCATCATTGTTATTTGGCAGGCCTGGACTGGATTCGAATCCACCACCTTAGGTGTACATGGCTGGCACCTTAGCCACTTGAGCCACAGGCGCCGAGCCAATTTGGTTTTCATTACAAATACTGTACACAATGATATCTTCTTTTGTTTTTTTTTTGTTTTTTTTTTTAGAAATTTACACTTTCATATATATATATTTTATTTATTTATTTATTTATTTTTGCCGTTTTTGGCCAGGGCTGGGTTTGAACCCACCACCTACAGTATATGGGGCTGGCACCCTACCCCTTTGAGTCACAGGCACCACCCCGATACCTTCTTTGGCACCAATAAATATAAGAGCACATTTTCTTTTTCTTTTCTTTTTTTTTTTTTGTATAAGAACACATTTTAAACATGTGATTTCCCCAAAGTATTTGAAAAAAAGAGAGAAAATGCCTGATTTGTTTTCAGTATTTCAGAAATCAATTTATTTCCTAACCCGTTAAAGATTAAGACTGAAGGTATGAATCAATTGTAGAACAGAAAGGGTGAGAAAAAGAGAGACCATCTTAGAGCTGCTTTAAAGAGCTCTTGATAATTTTTCTGATGTCACCTTTCCCTTCTAGAACTTCATCAAATAGCTTAATTTAAAATATTTCCAATGAACCGATTAATGGGGAGTGGGTGGGTGGAGAAAATATGTATCTAATACAATATAAACCTTACCACAAACAACTATGCATATCAAAAGATACAAACTTTAAAATTGTACCCAAAAAGTGAGGAAAAATCTAAATTACAGAAAGGAAAGTCAAATTTATTTAATCAAAAACTAGAATAAAAATTAGCAAATATTCACACACATAAAAACACACACCAGCCCTATATAATGACTCCCAAAGGGGAAAAGCAGTGGTCCAAAACCACTCAAGATAGCTTGTCAGTTAAAGAGAAAATAACCCACACACTCACACACACGTTCGCTCACTCACACACACACACACACACACACACAGAAAAGGACACACACGATCACATGCACACAAACAACAAGCCCAGTATTTTCCAGCAATATGATCAATCTACAACAAGCTCAGAATTTTACAAACTCAGAATTATTTTACAATACTTCCTTTTTAAATATCAAAGATGCCCACCTTGGGTATACAAATACATATTTTCAGTGGTTTACTGTTGACTTCTTTTTAAAGAGATCAGTGCTACTACATGAAACTGCTCCTGTATTTTACAGCCTTTCTTTGATTTACTTTCATGTATCTACCTTCCACCAACCAAAACAGTTTCAGTTGGCAGGCAGAGGGGTGCCTTATTTTCTGTGAAATGAAATGCTATAGTTTCCAACACTGGCCAGAAAATGTCTTATTGCCATTTCAACGCTTTGCAATAGTTACAATGATGCCTAAATTGCCATTTCCTGCACAAAGCTGTGCAAGGCTGGTGTCAAAGACAAGGCAGTTACTCTTCATGATGGTTGTGACAATTCCTTCCCGAATAGACGGAGGAGTTGCTTCCCAAGTCAATCGTCGTTTGTGACCATTCAGCTCAAGTCGGTAAGTAAAATTTTCGGCTTGCTGGGGTGTTCCTATCAGCTGTACAATTGCGCAGAACTGCTGTTCACCATTGTCGTTTTCCTGTTTCTGCAAGACCACCATGAAGTGAAAGCCAAAACAGGACTGCATCATCGCCCAGTCAAAAGCCCCAGAAACATTAATGTCCATAGCAAGGAAAACTGTTTTCTCCCCTTGTATTGCTTTAAGGTACGCGTGCTGCTGCAACAGATGGGGCATGACAGCCTCCAGAGAGCCTTGCCATTGACAGGAAACACCAGGGCACGGACAGGAATAAGGCCTAAACTCACAGAGCCCTTCGTGGTCTGCTTTTTCCACGGGCGGCAGAGTTATTCCACACCCAGCAGGGGCATATTGACAAGGGAAAAGTACTGAATTGGCCAATTTCTCCATAGCCAAGTTGCGAACGGACCCCAGCGGGCCCTGGCAAATTGGACAAGAAGTCAGCTGTTGGCGACAGTTGCCACAAACAAGATGGCCACGCCCACACTGAAGGATGGGTGGTAACACATAGTCAAAGCAGACTGGACACAGGAAAAGACTCGCCAACTCACAGCTGGATGCAGTTGTGTCAGGCAGGGCAGGCTCGCTCTGGGATGGAGGCCGCTCTGAGGGCCCAGCAGGTAGGGCCCCGGCAGTCCGACGGCTCATTGCCGTGGGCCGAGAAAGCACCCGGAAGTCGTTCCTGGCTCAAACGCGCTCAGCACTCAACTCCCACCGAGTGGGGCAGCGCCCAGACCGAACGGACACCCTGGGCAGCCGCCGCTGCGGGAGAGCGTTCCCCTCAGCGGCCGCGAGGCTTCCCGGTAACCGCCTAACTGCCACCGGCGCAGCCGTTTCACGTGTCCTCGAGCGACAGCGCGCTGCCGCTAAATACCGTACACCTTGGCCAAGGCCGCGAGGAGCTGAGGCCCTGCGTGCCGGGCCCCTGGCTGCTGTTTTATATGAGATTTATTGATCCAAATTCAGTATGTGTTGTATGTGATTGTCTCGTTAGGCTTTTTGCCTCTCCTGGGGCCCAGGTGGTTGTAATAGTTTTTGCCTTGGCTCCATGAGTACTCAATAATCTTAATACTTGATAATCTGTCTAACACTGAAACACTATGTATACGTGGAATAAGATACATAAAGTCACAAGCTTGAGTTTCACTAGAAGATTATCCATTGCATCTGTGTTCAAGTGTATTTGGATGGAATTCTGCAAACTTTGCACTTAGGAGACTGGAAATTTTCTTTGTATTGAAGACTATATGAACCCCGGCGTTATAAATTTCGGGCATTTTTGTCTTTCTCTCCTTTTGATTAATTTATCTAGTGACTTTTCATGTTTTTGATATCCACCCAAGTAAACCTGCCATTCCTCCTATTTATGAATTTCACTGTAGTTTTTTTTTTTTTTTAATTCAGGTTAATATAAGAGGGGTGTGTAATATCAGGTTACACTATTTGCATTTGTTAGGTAAAGTGCAAATTGTAGTTGAACTCTTCGCGTGGAAAGTGTGCCATGTACCCCTACATTCAGCCATAAAGAAAGATGGAGACTTTACAACTTTTGTATTTACCTGGAAGGATCTGGAGAACATCCTCCTAAGTAAAATTTCACGGTACTTTTATTTTCTAATCCATTTATTTCAACTTCCACCTCTAACTAGTATTTTTGCCTTCATACTTTTACATTATGTTACGGTTTTCTGAATTTAACATTTAAGTCATTTATTTTTATTTTTAACTGTGTAATATTTAAGATGCCTACAACATTTTCTGATCACTGCTATAGTGGTCTATTTTTTTTTTTTTTTTTTTTTTTTTTGAGACAGAGCCTCAACCCTTGGTAGAGTGCTCTGGCATTACAGCTCACAGTAACCTCCAACTCCTGGGTTCAAGTGAGTCTCCTGCCTCAGCCTCCCAAGTAGCTAGGACCACAGGCACCTGCCACAAAGCCCGTCTATTTTTTGGTTGCAGCCGTCATTGTTGTTTGGCGGCCCGGGCTGGATTCGAACCCGCCACCTTAGGTGTATGTGGCTGGCGCCTTAGCCACTTGAGCCACAGGCACCGAGCCATCTATTCTGATATATTTTGTTTTCATTATAATTATTCTCATGTAATTCCACAATTTTAATCTGTTCTTGCCTTTGGACCCCAAATTTAACAGCCTCAATAGTAATCTGATTTTTCATAATTCTCCTTCTGTCACTGATGCTCTACAAAATTATATTTTTGCTGCATTGCTGGGTACGTAAGTATTAATAACTAACATGTTCCTAGTAAGTTTTAGCCATTAGTTTTTTGTTTTTTAATCCATTTCATTCTCTTAAATACAATTCTCAGTTGTGCCCTCTTAAATATCAAAATTATAAACTTTGATTTGTTTATCATTGTAATACTCTGGTACATGTTTGATTTTTTCTTTTCCAGACAGACTCTCACTATGTCACCCTTAATAGAGTGCCATAATGTCACAGCTCACAGCAACCTCAAACTCTTAGGCTTAAGCAATTCTCTTGCCTCAGCCTCCCAAATAGCTGGGACTACAGGTACCCACTAGAATGGGTATTTTTTCTTGTTCTTCTTGCAGTTGTCATTGTTATTCAGCTGGCCCAGTTCAGGTTCAAACCCGCCACACTTCGTCTATGTGGCTGGTGCCATAACCACGGTTCTATGGGCACCAAGCCACATTTTGATTTTTAAAAATGTTTTATTGTTTGTGATTCATTGAGGGTACAAAGAATTAGGTTACGCTGATTGCATTTGTTAAGAGGTGTGCGATACACTGTGTCCCCATCCCCCTCTCCCTGCTCCCTCGTTCTTCTACCATACTCCTTGTATTAGTTCATCTACTGCCTTCATATTAGAATTGTGTACATTGGATTCTTGTTTCTTCATTCTTCTGATGCTTCACAAAAGAACAGTGGGTTCCACCTCCATCAAATGATGCAAAGTCTCCATCTTTTTAAAAGGCTGAATAGTAATCCCTGGTATACATATAGCACAGCTTGTTAATCCATTCCTGAGTCGGTGGGCATCTAGACTGTTTACACATTTTGGCAATCATAAATTGAACTGCAATAAACAGTCTATTGCAAATTTCTGTATGTTAAAAGGATGTGTTTTCTTCTTACTAGGTAGATGCCTAGTAATGGGATTGTAGGATCAAATGGGATATCTAATCTGAGTTGTTTGAGGTTTCTCCATACTTCCTTCCAAAACGGTTGTATTAGGTTACAGTTCCACCGGCAATGTAAAAGTACACCCGTCTCTCCACATCCATGACAGTATCTGCAAGTTTGAGACTTTGGGGTGTGAGCCATTCTGCCCTGGGGTTTAGTTATATCTCAGGGTAGTCTTTATTTGCATTTCTCGGATGATTAGGGATAATGAGCATTTTTAAATATGTTTGTTAGCAATTCATCTGTCTTCTATAGAGAAACTTCTATTCATGTCTCTTGCCCAGTGATATATCCGATTGTTGGGTCTTTTCATGTTGATTAACTTGAGTTCTCTGTAGATGCTAGTTATCAAGATTTTGTCTGGTTCATAAAATGCAAATATTTGTTCCCATTCGGAAGGTTGTCTGTTTTCATTTGGTTGTTGTTTCCTTAGCTGTCCAGATGCTGTTTAATTTAATTAAGTCCCATTTGCTACATAATTCTTCTTCATAAAATCTTTCCATAGCCTGGTATCCTCAAGTGTTTTCCCAACACTTTCCTCTAGAATTTTTATGTTTTGATGCATTAAACTTTAATCTTTCCTCTACTTTGAGTCAATTTTTGTAAGTGGTGAGAGGTGTAGGTCCAGTTTCAGTCTTTTACATGTGGTTATCCAGTTCTCCCAACACCATTTATTGAATAGGTGTTCATTTCCCCAGTGTATATTCTTGGTTGGTTTATCAAATATCAGGTGGCTGTAAGATGTTAGTTCCGTATCACGGTATTCTATTCAATACCAAATGCCAATGTCTCTGATTTTGTGCCAATACCATGGTGTTTTGATCACTATGGCCTTCTAGTATAGCTGAACAGCTGGTAGAATGATACCGCTGGCTTTATCTTTATAACTAATAAATGCCTTAGTTATGTGGGTTTTTTACTGGTTCCATACAAAATGAAGAATTCCTTTTTCCAAGTATTCAAAGTTTGATGCTGGTATTTTCATAGGAATGGTGCTGAATCTGTGGATTGCTTTTGGAATTTTTGTTAGACATTTTAACAATGTTGATTCTTCCCAGGCATGAGCATTTGGTGATATTTTCTGCTATTTCTTTTCTCAGGGTTTTATAATTTTTCTTTTTTCTTTCCTTTTTTTTTGAGACAGAGCCTCAAGCTGTCCCCCTGGGTAGAGTGCCCGTGGCATCACAGCTCATAGCAACCTCCAACTCCTGGGCTCAAGCGAGTCTCCTACCTCAGCCTCCCAAGTAGCTGAGACCACAGGCGCCCACCACAACGCCCGGCTATTTTTTGGTTGCAGCCATCATTGTTGTTTGGCGGGCCCAGGCTGGATTTGAACCCGCCACCTTAGGTGCAAATCGCTGGCGCCTTAGCCATTTGAGCCACAGGCACTGAGCCTCATAATTTTCTTTATAGAAGTCCTTCACCTCTTTTGTCAGGTAGATTCCTAGGTATTTCTTTTTCTTTGAAGCTATGGTGAAGGGGGTTGTGTCCTTAATTAGCCTCTCATCTTGGCTGTTATTGGCGTGTACAAAGGCTACTGACTTGTGGAAATTGATTTTTATATTCTGAGATATTGCTGTATTTTTTGATGACTTCCAGGAGTCTTTTGGTTGAGTCTTTGGGGTTCTCTAAGTATAACATCATATCGTCAGCAAAGAGGGAGAATTTGACCTCCTCTGCATTTGGATGCCCTTTGTTTCATTCTTTTCCCTTATTGTATTGGCTAGAACTTCCAGCAATATGTCAAATAGTAGTGGTGATAGAGGACAACTTTGTCTGGTTCCAGTTCTAAAGTAGGAAAGTTTCAGTTTTACTCCATTCAGTAAAATATTAGCTGTGGGTTTGCCATAGATAGCTTGAATCAGTTTAAGAAATGTGCCACCTATGCCTACACTCTTCAGTGTTCTAATTAGAAGAGGATGCTGGATTTTATTGAATGCTTTTGCTGCATCTATTCAGATGATCATTTGGTCTTTGTTTTTGCTTCTATTGCGAGGGTGAATTACATTTATGGGCTTGCGTATGTTAAATAGTGTTGCATCCCTGGGATGAAATCTACTTGATCATAATATATGACTTTTTGATGAGAAGCTATAGTTTACTGGCTAGGATTTTTTTGAGAATTTTTGCATCTATATTCATTAGTGAAATTGGTCTAAAGTTCTCCTTATTTTAGTTGGATCTTTTCATGGTATTGGCATCAGGGTAATGTTTACTTTATAAAACGTGTTGAGGAAGTCCTTCCTCCTCAATTTTTTGGAATAATTTCTGCAGTATGGGAA
>NW_003852552.1:397232-398394 GCF_000181295.1 Otolemur garnettii
GCCTTAGCCACTTGAGCCACAGGCATCGAGCCTCTTTGAAGGTTTAAAAATATTCTGGTGTGAAGCCATCTGGATCAGGGCACTTTTTGTTGGGAGATTTTTTATTGTTTCTATGATTTCAGTGCTTGAAATAAGTCTATTTAGGAGGTCTATTTCTTCTTGCTTAAGTCTAGGGAGAGGGTGTGATTCCAAATATTGGTCTATTTCCTTCACATTGTCAAATTTCTGGGCATAGGCTTTCTTGTAGTATTCAGAGATAATCTCTTGTATCTCTGTGGCATCTGTTGTTATTTCCCCTTTATTGTTTCTGATTGAGGTAACTAGAGATTTTACTTTTCTGTGTCTGGTCAGTCTGGCCAAGGTTTATCTATTTTATTTATTTTTTAAAAAAACAACTTTTTGTTCATTAATTTTCTTTCTTGCTTTCTTTCTTTTCTTTTTCTTCCTTCCTTTCTTTCTTTCTTTTTTTTTTTTTTTGGAGGCAGAGTCTCACTTTGTCACCCTCAGTAGAGTGCTGTGGCATCACAGCTCATAGCATCCTCCAGTTCTTGGGCTTAGGTGATTCTCTTATTTCACCCTTCCAAGTAGCTGAGTAGGTGGGACTATAGGTGCCTGCCACAATGCCCGGCTATTTTTTTGGTGCAGTTTGGCCGTGGACGGGTTCGAACCTGCCACCCTCCGTATGCACTGAGCCACAGGCACCTGTCCTGTTCATTAATTTTCTGAATGATTCTTTTGTTTTCAGTTTCATTAATCTTTGATTTAATTTTTCATATTTCTTTTATTCTACTGGGTTTAGGATTAGATTGTTCTTCTTTTTTCAATTCCATGAGATGGTTTGTGAGTTTGTTGATGCACTATCTTTCTGTTTTGCAAATAAAGGATCTAAAGTGATAAATATTCCTCTCAGGACTGTTTTTGCTGTATCCCACAGAGTTTGGTTGCTTGTGTCTTCATTGTTGTTATGCTAAAGGAATTAATGATTTCCTCTTTTATCTCTTCCTGCACCTAACTATCATTTGGCAAAAGGTTGTTTAATATCTATGCCTTTGTGTGGGGTTGAACGTTTTTGTTGGAGTTGAGTTTCACTTTTAATGCCTTGTGGTCTAAGAAGATACAAGGTAAAAATTCAGTTCTTTTGATATTCTTGAGGTTTGTTTTG
>NW_003852552.1:398635-400832 GCF_000181295.1 Otolemur garnettii
ATTTTTTGGTTGCAGCCCTCATTGTTTTTTTTGGCGGGCAGGCTGGGGATTCGAACCCGCCACCTTAGGTGTATGTGGCTGGCGCCTTAGCCACTTGAGCCACAGGTGCGGAACCAAGAAAGTATATTCTTTCACTCTGGGATACATTGTTCTATATGTGTCTATCACCCACAGTTGTTCTAGGGTAACATTTAAGTCCCCTGTATCTTTATTTAGTTTCTGTTTAGTGATCTCTCCAGCTCTCTAAGAGGAGTATTAAGTCCCCTGCCATTATGGTGTTATGGGATATCATATTGCTCAGACTAATAAATGTTTGTTTCAGGTATCTGACAGTATTCAACTGGATACATAAATATTTAGAATTGAAAAGTCTTCTTGTTTTATTTTTCCCTTGACCAATATGACGTGGCCATCTTTGTCTTTTTTGACCTTCATTGCTTTAAATCCACATGTATCTGAAAATAAGATTGCAACCTCTCTTTTCTTCTGAACTCCATTTGCCTAAAAAATTGTCTTCCATCCCTTAATTTGGAGTTTTAATTTGTCCTTTGAGACTAAGTGTGTTTCCTGCAGACACAAATGGATGGCTTCTGTTTTTTAATCCAATCAACCAGTCTATGCTGCTTCAGTGGAATTCAAGCCATGAACATTTATTGAGATAATTGATAAGTGTAGTGGAGTTCTATTCATCTAATTTTGTGGCAGTCTATTGTTAAGTGTTGTCTTTTGCATCATTGTGGAAGCTAAATTTTATCCTTTTTCTGGGTGCTTACTTTTCTGGTAGTCCATTGTGATGGTCAAAGTGTGTAGAACAGGTCAAAGTATTTCTTATAGAGCTGGTCTTGTGGAAATCTTCCTCAATGTTTATATATCATTAAAAGATTTGATTTCTCCATCAAATTTAAAACTTAGCTTAGCAGGATATAGAATTCTGGGAAGGAAATTGTTTTGGTTAAGTAGATTAAAAGTAGTTGACCATTATGTTCTGGCTTAAAACAATTCATTTGAGAAGTCTACAATCACCCTGATGGATTTTCCCAAGTTGGTCAAATTGAGCTACTCCTTGCAGCATGCAGAATTTTTTCTTTTGTCTTGACTTTGGACAGGTTAATCACAATGTGTCTTGGACAAGCTCTATTTGAGTTGAGACAACCCAGGGTCTGATATGCCTCTGAAAGTTGTGTGTCAGAATCTTTGGTGATATTTGGGAAAATTACAATATTCTCTAGTCTGGCTTTCATTTCTCTGAGGCATTCTTCTTCCCCTTTCTGGGATACCTATAACTCGTATGTTTGAACACTTTGTGTAGTCCCATAATTCTGTCAGTGAATGTTCTGCTTTCTCTCTCTTTTTTTCTGCCTCTTTAACTATCTGAGTTATCTCAAGAGCTTTGTCCTCTATCTCCGAGATTCTTGCTTCTGTACGGTCTAATCTGTTATTGATACTTTCTACTGCATCTTTAATTCCCTAGTTGACTGCTTCAATTCCTTCAGGTCTGCTATATCTTTTCTATACTTTTCATATCCTTCATCTCTTATTTGATTCAGGTTTTAGATTTCCTTTTGGTTATTTTCCACTTTCTCAGCAATTTCCTTCATTGTTTTTATCATCTGCATTTTACATTCTCCTTTTGTCATTTCTAACATTTCTTTATAGTTGGAATCCTCTGCAGTAGCTACCTCATGATCCCTTGACAGGGGGAGTGGGGTTGCTCTGGTCTTGTTTTTCATGTTACCAGGATTATTCTGCTGTTTCTTCCTCATGAGTGTCTTCTTTTGTCTATTTCATTTCCCTAATTTTTCATCACTTCCTTTTGCTCTTTGAGTTACTGTGCCTCTGACCTAAGGTATTGATGAGTCCTTTTGGTACAGGACTAAAAGGAAGAGCCAGAAGGGTTGAAAAGATGAAAAAAAAAAAAAGGAAAAAGAGAAAGGAAAGGGGGTGAGTAAAAGGGAAGATCGAGAGGAAGAAGAGAGGCACAGAAAGAGGGAGACAGAAGTAATAAAGATGTACAGTAAGGTATTTGGACCCACACCTTAAAAACTCCCCAAACTCTGGGGATGCTGGGTTGGGTGATTTCCTTTACGTCTGTAGCTCTTTGCCAGCCTGAGCAGACACAGTACCCCACCTCCATCAAATAGGAAAAACAGGCTCGGCGCCTATAGCTCAACCGGCTAAGGCGCCAGCCACGTACACC
>NW_003852552.1:401290-421177 GCF_000181295.1 Otolemur garnettii
GGGGGGGGGAGCAATATATATATCTCTTGGTGAATATTGCCTGGGCAACAGGTGATCTTCTGGGGTATGAGATGCTAATCACAATGCTTGTACAGCTGTATAAGATAGAAGCTGGAGGCCTCTGCTGACTTCTTTGCCCTTCAACCCCACAGGGTTGAGAGCCTGAATCTCTCCTCAGCCCACTCTTGGCTAAGCAGAAGCTTTCCCAGGAAAGCATGCATCACTGGGATCTCTCCTGAAGTGGCTGACCACTTGTCAGGTGCACCAAAACCAGACTCATTCTAAGCCCCTGAGAGCCAAGGCTGCAAGGAGCTCTCCTACCTCTGAAGACTGAAAGCTCTGCTCTTTCCAGGTGTCTCACTCCCAACCTCTGTGCACTGTTCAAAGTCACTAGATCACTCACCCAAAGTCTCTCAGCAGAGACCTCGCCCTGAGACCCTGAGGGCAGAGCCTGCAAGGGCAGCTCTCCCACAATGGGTGCTCAGGGCCCACAGCTGAACAAGGAAAGCTCCGTTCCAGTGCAGAGGCTTATTCTCAAACTCTGGCCACTGCTCAAGGCCACTTACACACTCACCCACAGTTTCCCAGCATAATTCAACCAAGTTCCCAGGTCCAAAAAACCAAAACAACCCCCAAGGAAGGCCTTTCCTGCCTCCAATCTAGCTGTTGCTGTAGCTATGGCTGAGGGATGCATCACGGCCTCAGACCAACCAAAACCACTTGGCGCTTCTCCACTGTTTTTGTCCTCCCCCTGGGGTCCAGAAGCCTTCTGCTGCCTCCCTGCATCCCCAAAGGGATGTTTCTGGGCAGAGACCACAACCAGAGGTGCCTGGAGTCTTCTCTCCTAATCTCACAGTGCCCAGTTCCAAAGAAGCTATTACTCAGCCACCTTCTTGCTGGGCCCCATGGAACAAGTCACATCTGTTGATCTTTTACCCGTGTGCTTACTATATCATTGTTCTAATGGTTATTAAATGCTAACTCAAGTAATATTCTAAGCCAATAACCCATGAAGTAGGGACAATTAATTTCCCCACTTTCCAGAAGAAGAAACTGAAGCAAAAGAGGCGGTTTCACTCTCCCAAGGTCATAGAAAACCAGGCGTTTTATGACTTTGCAGTTGGATATTTTATTTCTAATATTTCCAATTAATATGAGGGAATATATAATTAGGTTATATTGTTTGCATTAATTAGAAAAACCTGAGTTGTATTTGAGTCCTTCACCCAAGAGGTGTGCCATATACCCTACATTGTACCCATTAGGTGGAAGCTTACTGAGCCCCTTCCCTCCTCCCCTCTCTCCCTCCCCCTCACCCCTTCTGGAATTTAATTGTGTTTTTCCTCTCATTTGGGCCTGTAGATGTTCACCTGTTTGTCTCAAATGACTGTTGAGTACATGGAATGCTTGTTTTCCCATTCCTGAGATACTTGACTAAAAAGAATGTGCTTCAGGAAGGCATCTGTGGATCAACAGAATAGGGTGCCGGCCCCATATACCAGAGGTGGTGGGTTCAAACCTGGCCCTGGCCAAAAAAAAAAAAAAAAAACTGCAAAAGAAAAAAAAAAAGAATGTGCTTCAATTCCATCCATAAGTATAAAAGTTGTAAAGTCTGTATCTTTTCTATGCCTCAGTAGTATTCCATGATTGATACATACCACATTTTATTAATCCATTCATCAGTTGATGGGCACTCAGGTTGTTTCCACATCTTGGTGATTGTAAATTGAGCTGTGATAAACCATCTAGTGCAAATGTCCTTGAAATTTCTGGCTTCCAGAACTGTGAGAGAATAAACATCTGTGTTTGTAAATGACTCAGTCTCAGGTGTTCTGCTATAGCATCACAAGGCAGACTAAGAGATGATTTTGAACAATTTTGCTCTGGCAGCTTTGTGGTGGTGTGTGATTGTGGTTTTAATTGTAATTTCTCTGACTCAGTTGCTCTTTAACTTACTCTTAAATGTTCTATCTCTTCTAATCTAAAGATTATTTTTCTTAACTTTCCAATTTATTTGATTAAGAAACTGGATCTTTGGCTTAGAACCTGTTACTCAGTAGCTAGGGTGCAAGCCACATACACTGGCGGAGCTGGAGGGTTTGAATCCAGCCTAGGTCTGCCAAACAACAACTACAACCAAAAAATAGCCAGACATCTGGTGGGTGCCTCCTAGCCATTTGGGAGGCTGAGGCAAGAGAATTGCTTAATCCCAATAGCTGGAGGTTGCTGTGAGCTGAAACACTACAGCACTCTATGGAGGGCAACAAAAGGAGACTCTGTCTCAAAAAAAAAAGAAACTAGATCTTTTGTCCTGTAGAGTGCTGATGCTGTTACATATCTTTTGACATATGGAAGCAGTGGTATAGTTGTTGCCTTGGCTCCATGAATACTCAAATGATATAAATAATCCTTGTAATATTGAAACACTTTGTATACATGAAATAAGGTATGTGAAGTCATAAGCTGCATTGTAAGTTCATGATGTATTTTTGATGTGTTTTTGTAGCAGGAAACCAATGCAGACAGAAGACTCCAGGCACCAGTTGATTAGAGGAAGCGGGTTTATTCAGCCGGGGGTACTTGGAACACCAGCGTTTTTCCCAAAACCGAGCCCCCCGACTCAATCTCTTGCCTCTCTTTTATCCACTTTTCAGGGCGGGAGTGCACGTTAGGCTCATAAAACAGAGAGAGACAGGACATCATCCTCAAGGTCCTGGGCTCAAGGGGGAAGGTCAGATTCACCCGTGACCTTGAGACCAGTCAGACCACCTGCCCTCAAAGGCAACAGAAACCCAAGGAAGTTACTAGGTTACAATCTAGGTCCCGCGTATGTCAAGGAAGAAACATACAGACAACAGAAATGCCTGTGGCTTGGCTGAGGCCTACACAGGGCGGCTAGGACAGATTCTTTTAGTTCTGCTTTTATTTTCTTGCCTCATTTTTACTTGGGTTTGCTATTATTTTTACTTAAGAACATTCTTATTATTTTATGTGATCTGTACTTTCATTTTTTTGTGCTATTTTTGCCCTGTTTTTGAATCAGTTTTATACTTGCTTCTTCATTTTATATACTTCCCATACCCTTGAAATAGTCGAATAATAGTGGTCTTATCTTACATCTAACAGTTTTCTAGAATTCTCTTCTGAAAAGATCTGGAACTGATGCTTTTTTTTTTTTTTAATTGCCAGATATTTTTTCAATGATAAGTATAAAACATGAAAAATATACTTTTTTGCATCTGCTCTTCTAAAAAAATGATTTGCTTTTCATTATAAATACTGTGCACAATGATGCCTTCTTTTGCAAAACCAATAAATATACAAACAAATTTTAAACATGTGATTTGCCCAAGGTATTTGAAAAAAAGAGAAAAAAATGCCTGATTTGTTTTTGGTATTTCAGAAGTCAATTTATTTCCTAATCTGTTAAGGTTATTATTCAATTGTAGGATAGAAAGAGTGAGAAAAAGAGAAAGACAGGCTCAGCGCCTGTGGCTCAAGTGGCTAAGGTGCCAGCCAAATACACCTAAGGTGGTGGGTTTGAATCCAGCCTGGGCCTACCAAAACAACAATGACAGCTACAACCAAATATAGCCAGGCGTTGTGGCGAGTGCCTGTGGTCCCAGCTACATGGGAGGCTGAGGCAAGAGACTCGCTTGAGCCCAGGAATTGGAGGTTGCTGTGAGCTGTGATGCCACAGTACTCTACCTGGGGGACAGCTTCAGGCTCTGTCTCAAAAAAAAAGAAGAGAAAGACAGAGACCATCTTAGAGCTGCTTTAATGAGCTTTCGATAATTTTTCTGATGTCACCTTTCCATTCTGGAACTTCACCAAATAGCTGAATTTAAACTATTTCTAATGAACTGATTAACGAGGGGTGGAGAAAATATGTATCTAACACAATAAAAACTTTACCATAAACAATTATGCATATCAAAAGATGCTAACTTTAACATGGTCCAAAAAAAGTGAGGGAAAACCTGAATTGCAGAAAGGAAAGTCAAATATATTTAATCAAAACTAGAATAAAAATTAGCAAATACACACACACACACACAAAAAAAAAACCCACACAGCAGCACACACACAAAACCCAAAGGGGAAAGCTGTGGCCCAAGACTGCTGGGAGAATGGGGACCAAAGACCCCATTCTTGGCAAAGAAAAGCACCCCCAGAAAAAGAGAAAAACTAAAAATTAAGCCGAGTGAGTTAGTACAAAAAAAAGTCAGCTAGTTTACATTTAAGCTAGCCATTGCTAGCAAGCTTCTAGCCTTTTCTGAAATTCTAGCCTGTTGGAGATACAGCTTACAAACACCCTGCTGGGTCTGTGAGCACTCTGAGGAGAGTGATGGCCACAGAAGAGATTATCACAAGGCCTAAAAAAGATACATCTTCTAGGGCATTTCTTGCCCATTGAACAGGCAAAGCAGATACCCATTGTGGAGATTTGCATTTGCCTGGGGCAGAGACCAAGGGAGTAGCTTGAGCTCTGAGATATCTCTTATTGCAGAGGAAAATCCCTGTGGTGGTGATGGAAGATGTCTCCTTCCCACTTCTCCCTCAGAGGAGATCAACACAGGTGGTTTACTCCATAGAGAACTAGTGGAGCTTAACACCTGTCTAGAAATCTGTGACCTCAAGCAGGAGGCTGTCCCAATACAAAGCTCAGATTTCAGATTTCTGAAGGCTACCCTTAAAGTTAATAATAATAACAATAGGAGCTGATATGATCAATCCCCAAAACTGCTGAGTCTTTATTCCCTCCCTCATCTTACCCTTTGGGCAAATAGACTTTAATCAAATCACACTAGAGCAAACCCTCAGTGCCAGAATCCCATGATGGGCAATAGACCCCTGAGGTCTCACTTTTAATTCTACTCTATGTATCTTGTCTTTCTTTAAGGTCACTTCTAACTCTATATTTCTTTGGTCGATCACTGTCAATTTCCACAGGTCTCAGTGGATGTTGGTCTCCGGGCAAGACCCCGACATACTTTATTATACAAATGTTTTTGTAGACATATGTGTTTATTTTTCTTACATAAATATCTAAAGTTGGAATTGCTGAGTAAAAAGGGTGGTATGTTTTAGAGTTTTGTTTTCTTTTGGTTGGGGGGGTTGGTGATATGCTCTGATTTTTTTTTTTTCTCTTTTGAGTATGTGACCTTTTTATCAGGGCAAAATATAAAGAAGACAAAATTTACCACTTTGACCATCTTATATGTACAATTCAGTAGCATAAACTAAATTCATAATGTTGTGAAACCATTACCACTATCCACTTTCAGAACTTTTTCATCATCCCAAACAGACGTTCTGTATTTATTAAACATTAGTACCTCATCCCTCCCACCCCCAATCCCTGGTAACCTCTATCCTATTTTCTGTCTCTATAAATTTGTCTACTCTAGATACCTCATATAAGTAGAATCATATATTTGGCCTTGATGTCTGGCTTATTTCTCTTAGCATATTGTTTTCAAGGTACATTTATTTTCACTTTTAAAAGAAACTATCAGATCTTTCTCCAAATTGTTGGTACTATGTACCCAGCTCTATAAACAAATCTCAATTACCCCTATATGTTTTTTATAACCTTCTCCATCTCATGTTTTAGATTCTTCGGCCAGTAGGGCTTGATGCCCTTTATGAGTTGTTTCCTAGAGACAATGGAATTTCAGGAAGACAAAGGAATGAAGATTGTGAAAGCCTCTGAGCAAGCTTTCTGAAGTCAAGACTCACTACCCCCCCACAACCTGCTGCAATGCACAAGGCCCCCTATTAGTTACACTATGGCCTATAGCTAACACATGGCCCCTCCTTGAAAAGCCTATGATCTCCATTGGTCAAAGAGATTTGAGGCTATTTCTCCCATTCTTTTGATATCATTCACATTAAAATTTCCTTTCTTTCTTGGTAGTCTGCATTGTCCAGATAATTGGCTCTTTGCACTGTAATATCTGGACTTACTCTGAAAACCCCTTGCAGTTTTGATAACACCATTTTATGCTTCCATCAACAATGGATGAGAGTTCCACTTACTTTACATCCTTTCTGACATTTGATATTGTCAGTCATCTTTATTTTTAACCATTCTGGCTACTTAAACTTAGTTTGATTATGTGCTTTTCAGAACTCCCCTTGCTTTGATACTCCGTATCACCCAACTTAGAATTTAATGATTCTCTATATATTCTGTGTTTATAATTGCCTTTCTCTAGAGGAGCTTCAAACTACTCAAGAATAGGGACTGTGCCTTACATGTTTTTCTGTAGTTTGTGGTACTGATACTGCAATTTCTTCTTTAGTAGGTCCTTGGTCTGAGGGATTTGAAGAATGAACCCACGGACTACAGATCAGTGGTAAGAGAAGATTTTTATCAGAGAGAAAGGAATACGGATGCACCAGAGCCTCTGGCAAAGAGGAAGACCCAAATCAGATAATCTCTCTCTTGGGCCTTTTGTCTAGGGCAGTGGTTCTCAACCTTCCTAATGCCGTGACCGACGGGTTGAGAACCACTGGTCTAGGGGTATATATTACATTTTTGGCCAGTACTTGGTAAGTGGAAAAACATCTTTTCAAAGTTAATGAGTGCATTAACAAATTAATGAACGTAATTCCTCCTCCATTAGGGCAAGTTTATCAGATCCTTACGGTTTTTGTCTAGGAAAAGGGATTAGGGTTTGTGTTCCTTACTCAAGGTAGAACCACCCCAAAAACCCATCTCAGGTTCCTTTGTTCATGATCTTGTTAGAGCCCAAAAGGTGTGTCCTAAAAAAGGCAGCCTGTATGTGCCTGGAAATGGAGGTCTGATTTCTGAGCTCACCTGGGCCTAAAAAATGGGGGAATTCCTGTCCAGCCCTGAGTGGTGGAATCCTGTATCAGTACCTAGCGTTACTTTAGGCTAACACTAACTCTCTAATGTTTTCTTTGTTCACCATTTGAAAACACACTGAATACAAACTAAGAGAGGGAATTAGCCTAATTATTAGTTACTGTTCTGTTGGCAAATTTTCTTAATACAGGTTGAGGGTCAAATTTTCAATTTGTCTCCATTTCATTCATGACCTTTCTTTAACTATGATTTAAAAAACATATTAGAAAATAAAATGCTAATAATGTCTAAAATGATAAGATGGGAAACCTCTATGGTTGCCTAGAAACTGTTGATTCAGTCATAGATTTCATTGTGTATACTAGTTAATGCCTCCATGGACAAAGATTCAGAAAAAGTAACTAATGAACAAAGAGAGAGAGAAAAAAGGAACATGAAAGAAACAGAAAAAAAAAAAGTTGGCATGTTCACCATTTCTTTCTTTCTTTCTTTTTTTTTTTTTTTTTTTTGAGACAGAGCCTCAAGCTGTCACCCTAGGTAGAGTGCTGTGGCATCACAGCTCACAGCAACCTCCAACTCCTGGGCTCAAGCGAGTCTCCTGCCTCTGCTTCCCAAGTAGCTGGGACCACAGGTGCCCACCACAGAGCCTGGCTATTTTTTGGTTGCAGCCGTCATTGTTGTTTGGCAGGCCAGGGCTGGATTGGAACCCACCACCTTAGGTGTAAGTGGCTGGCACCTTAGTCACTTGAGTCACAGGTGCCGAGCCACCATTTCTTTCTAAGAAAAGAACATTTTTTTTTTGTGAATTGACTTTAAATTTAAATGACAAAACTATTATAAATTAGAATATAGCTCACTAACACATCTAATATTCTTCTGGGGTTCTTTCTGTTTGTTTGTTTTGTTTTTTAAAGGGACATTTTATTTATTCTTTTATTTTTGAAAAAGAGTCTCATGTTGTCACCCTTGGTAGAGTGCCCTGACATCATAGGTGCCCGCCACAACACCTAGTTATTTTTTTTTAGAGACAATGTCTTGCTTTGGCTCAGGCTGGTCTTGAACTCATGAGCTCAAGCAATCCACCTGCCTTGGCCTCTTAGAGTGTTAGGAATTCAGGTGTGAGTCACCATGCCTGGTCTAATATTCTTCTGTTAATAAATACTGCTTAGCTTATGATTATAGGCTAAGAACCTCAAGTTTACCATTTAAGGGACTGAAACAAACTGGTCAACATACAAAGGTGGTCGATGTGAGTAACTAGGGCTATTGTACTGATTGGTACATGTGGTAAGTGTCCAATTTATGAAAATTAGGTCAACTTAAGGAGGTAGTCAACTATAGAGGTTCCACTGTATTGGGAAATTAAGATTTTAAACAAATATCCCTTTTATACTGTTTATCAGCTACTGTTATAGACTGAATTGTGTATCCTACACCCAAGTTTGTATGTAGAAGTCCTAATTCCCAATGTGATGCTATTTAGAGATGGGGCCTTGGAGAGGTAATTTGGTCTAGATGATGTTATAAGAGTGAGACCATCATGATAGGATTACTGCCCTTGTAAGAAGGGACACCAGAAAGCTGCAGTGCTTTTCTGACAGTGCACTGAGGCATGATCTCTCTTTCTTTCCACTCTCCTCCTATCCCCACTTTCTGCCATGTGAGGACACAGTGAGAAGGCAATTGTTAGGGTGGAAAGTTCAAACATGTTCCATACAGTATAAGAAAAGAATTCATCTAGATCAAGATTAGGATATAAAAGTATAGAGTTTGTTTTATCTTAGAAAATGAGAGGAATGAGCAAGGAAATAGAGTAGGGAAAGAGAGAAAAGAGAGAAATGGTGTGGAAAGGATAAATGCCCATAGCTGAGGTAAAGCAGTTGCAGAATTTAAGGGGAATAAAGAAAAAAAGATAATTGCAGCCAAATTCACAAGGTGTGGTGGATGTGAATGTTCTATCTGTTTTTCCTCTACCAAGGTTGGAGACGCTCTTTACAGGTGTTTCCAATCCTAAAGCCTGATGTCCATACCCCATTGTTGATCTGGGACACTCAGAAACCCTTGGGGCTATAGGAACAAATTCTGAAAGACAGAGAACTGATGAAATGTAAAGAGAAAGAGTTTATATTTCTTTTCTGTCTGGTGCTTTGCATAAAAGGAAATCCTTCAGGGGGATGATAAGTCAGCTGGGCAGAAAAAGAAAGGAGGCAGAGAGAATTTGGTCCTTACTGGAAAAGTATGAGTTAATAATTTTTCTATTATTTCACTATAAAGACTGATCAGACTGGCTCGGCGCCTATAGCTCAACCGGCTAAGGCGCCAGCCACGTACACCTAAGGTGGCGGGTTCGAATCCCCAGCCTGGACCCGCCAAACAACAATGATGGCTGCAACCAAAAAATAGCCGGGCGTTGTGGCGGGCACCTGTGGTCCCAGCTACTTGGGAGGCGGAGGCAGGAGACTCGCTTGAGCCCAGGAGTTGAAGGTTGCTGTGAGCTGTGATGCCACAACACTCTACCCAGGGGGACAGCTTGAGGCTCTGTCTCAAAAAAAAAAAAAAAAAGACTGATCAGACTTATAACAACCATCTGCAGGCCAAGCCAAGAAGAGAGCCCTTACACTAACAAAGGGGCTTCAAAAGGAGTGGGAAGAAAACCGGCCAGCTGAACCAGGAAGTCTGGAGGGCCCAGAAGAATAAGGATATGAAGGAACCTAAGGAATCAATAACCAATAGAAAGAGACAGCCAATGAGCAACAGAAAAGGGCAATACCGCCTCAAGGCACAGAGAGGCCAATGAGACTTTGCAGGCCTTTGTCTTAGTCTCTCTTACCTTTTCTCCTTCATGAGAGGGACCCGCTTCTCTTTGGAAGTGCTCTAAACTTTCTCTTTGTTCTTCCTAAAATCTCTCTTTGTTGGATTGGGGGGGGGAGCCCTTCCCAGAAACTGACCATGAGGGCACTTTGATCTTAATCTACTAGCCTCTAATACTGTGAGAAAATAAATATCAGCTGTTTAAGCCACCCAGTCCGTGGTATTTTGTTGCAGTAGCTGAGCTGACTAAGACACTTACCATTCTTTGTACCAAAGTTCCATCCTCCACAAAAAGGAATTTTTATCAGAGACAAACTATGTTAAAGATTGTAACATAGTTAAAATCTAAAACTAGCTAAACATGGATGGATTAATAAAATACGGTATACGTATACCACAGAATGATATTCAGCCATAAAAAGGATGGTGATCTAGTATCTTTTGTAACGACCTGCATGGAATCCGAGACCATTCTCCTAAGTGTCACAAGAATGGAACAGCCAACATTACATGTACCCAACACTAAATTGGAACTAGTTAATCAATACTTATGTGCTCATATGGAAGCAAGATACGATAGAATTCAAGTTGGTGGGAATTCATACCTAATGGGTGCATTGAACACTTTCTGGGTGAAGGGCACACTTACAACTTTGACTTAAAATATACAAAAGCAAAACATGTAATCAGAATGTGTATACCCCCATAATATTCTGAAATAAATAAAATAAAATAAAAATCACATAGAAATATCAAATAAACTTGGTTCCAAGTCTCAAAAAACTAAGTTAAATATCTTGTACTTATAAAAAGTCTTTATTCCCCCCCGCCCCCAAAACTCTGGTTAAACATGTTTTGAACTGAATCTGCTCAGTTTACTCCTGTAACAGTCTGGAGCAAGGCTAACTTAACATAGCAACAGAACCATCCTGCTTATATGTTTTAACATTTGAGAGGATCCATTGTACTTCCTTCTTCAAAACAGCCATCTATTCTAATAGTTAACTACTGTTACGTATATTAGTTCCTTTATAAGGAAAACATTACCCCAAGTTTAAATGCAAATGCAAATTTGAAGTCACATTAAAACTCTGTCACTGGTAAGTACCTTAACAAGGATTAGGAAATGTGATCGCCTAGTAGGATCTGAAAAATGGAAGTATAGAATAAGTAGACAAAAGTAGACAAGCACTTTTGAGTCTGATTGGGTGAATAGATGGTGTAAGGAGTAAAGTAGGTGGAAGAAGTCATCTAGAGAGGTGGTGGATAAGTGGCTAACATTCAAACACTGAGAAAATTCACATACAAAATTGGATTTCTAGTTTCTTTTGAAAAATAAGATCTAAAAGCCCTGAGTCAGTGTTCCTATATGGGGGCTACTGCTTTTAAATGGATATTTGCTCTCCCTTTTGCCACAATCCCAATCGTCCCATGTCTCTCATACCAGGTATAATTTCATTATGGTATTGGTCAAGTGTTCAGTTTGCCACCCTTGGCCTATGTCCTGGGAGGGTACAGCTAAGTGTGACAATGATTGAGGAGGGAGGACCTCTGGGTACTAAAGAGTTAGAGAGATGTTGAACACAGAATGAAGTGATGACAGGAAGTGAGACTGGTTGAGAAGGCGTTATGGCTTGCCCATGTAAAGAAAATGCAGGTGTGGCTCAGCACCTGTGGTTCAAGCGGCTACGGTGCCAGCCACATACACCTGAGCTGATGGGTTCGAATCCAGCCCAGTCCGCCAAACAACAATGATGACTGGAATAAAAAAAATAGCTGAACGTTGTGGCAGGCACCTGTAGTCCCAGCTACTTGGGAGGCGGAGGCAGGAGAATCGCCTAAGCCCAGGAGCTGGAGGTTGCTGTGATCTGTGATGTCACAGCACTCTACCCAGGGTGACAGCTTGAGGCTCTGTCTCCAACAAAAAAAAAAAAAAAGAAAGAAAGAAAAAAAGAAAGAAAGAAAATGCAGGTGAGATGCACAAAACTTTTTAATCCAAGCCTTCATTTTCTGAAATTCCTCCTACCTATTTTCCATATTCCTCTAAAAATTTAATTAGTTGATCATATTATGGCAAGAAAGGAAAAGCAGAGCTAAAAAAATCTGTCCTACTGCCCTGTGTAGGCCTTAGCCAAGCCGCAGGCGTTTGTTGTCTGTATATTCCTCCCTTGACATGCGCAGGGCCTAGATTGTAACCTAGTAACTTCCTTGGACTTCCATTGCCTTTGAGGGCAAGTAGCCCTCATGGTCTCAAGAAGTGGGTGAATCTGACCTTCCCCCTTGAGCCCAGGACTTTGAGGATGATGGCATGTCTCTCTTTGTTTTATGACCCTCACGTGCCCTCTCATCCTGAAAAGTGGATAAAAAGAGAGGCAAGAGATTGGGCTGGGGGGGGGGGCTCGGTTTTGGAGTGGAGACACTCTGGTGTTCCGAGTTCCTCTGGCCGAAATAAACCCGCTTCCTCTAATCATCTGGTGCCTGGAGTCTTCTGTCTGCGTCGGTTTCCTGCTACAATATGATGCAATTATTGTCACAGCATTTCCAATTTATTCTAGCAACTTGAAAATAATCTGTAGTCACCATTCTGAATATTTGTATTGTTCAGGATGATGAAGGTTAATCAAAACTTTGGATTGTTAACTACCACATTTGTGGTATCATTTTGAATAAGTCTTTTTCTCAAAAATTCCCACTGTCAAATGGATGTCTTATTTCTAAATTATATTAACCTGAGAAATACAAAGTACATAAGTGAGGTGACAAAGACACATTAGAGTTATCAAAAGGTGATAATACTGTTAGGGTGAAAGGAAAATTTCCCCTTTGCCCTCAGAAGATTCACTGAAAAATAAACTCACAATAAAGCAGAGAAAAGCTTTTTTATTTTAACATGTATACACAAGAGCCTTCAGAATAAAAACTCAAAGATACAGGGGAAGTTATCCATTTTTATGCTTAGGTTCTACAAAGAATGGACAGCTGTATGGAAATGTGATTGGACAAAAAGGGTATGCTCTGATGCTAACAGACTGAGTGGGAAAACCCAGCAAGGCCTGTCTAGATTCTTCTTGGCCACTCTGCACATGAATTCCTTTCTTCAGGGCGTAGGGCTGGGCCCTCTCTGGAATGGGAGTCTTATGGCCTACAGCCAAATAAGGTAAGTCTAATAATTACTTATGGCCGGTTTTTCAATAGAATAATTTTAGATATTATATCAGGCTTTCAGGAAAAAGGGTTCTAGCTTTTCTGACCTGCCTTGGGAAGGAAGGATTCTAATCTCTATGGTTAGCCTCAGGGAAGAATGGGACTGAGAGGCAGGAGGGCAAAGGAAGGTCAGAGATGAATTTTCCCTTCTGAGGCCCTCAATTTAGGGTGCTATTTTCTGAATTTGTTTTAAGGAATGTCTTACTTTGGTTGCCTTGAAACCAGAAAGAAGTGGGTGCCATTTTTTTGAGGCTGACAATCTCCTTGTGATAAATAGAGTATTATTATCAGCTGACATAAGCAAAACACCTAGCATCGAATGTGTACTAAATAAATCCTCAATAAATACCTTTCTTCCCAAATCCACCAGTTTCTTTCCTACAGCTTTCTTACAATTATTTCAGATAGGAAAATTGAATTTGAATGAGCCTGAAAACAACAATATACATTCCCTTACCAGCCTAAGAATGTTGGAAGGGTGGTCAAATAGGAGAGCAGCTACTATTTCAAATAAAACATCAGTTTAATCTCAGACAGAAATATAGAAAATGGGTGATCAAAAACATTCCTTACATCTTGATTCCCTATGGGGGCTGTTCGGTCAAGACTTTTGTTCACCAATAGACACACTATGGGAGATACTGTGATGAATCATGAGACCAGGAATTGTCTTTTTCATTCATGGCTGTGTCCTAGTACCAAAGCACCCATCAGACAACAGACATTTAATTTAACAGGTTGAGTGTAGTAATGAGCAAGATGGCATAGTCCCCTGCTCTGAAAGAGTTTGAAGTCAAAACAAAGAAGTAACAAAACACAACATGGAATGCAACTATCTTACAAAATTACATGGGTATGAATGAATGAATGTACCCCATTTACCTCCCTAGTTTCTCTTGTCTTCTCCTAACACTTTCCCACCAAAATGCATGTAAAGAGGCGAAATTAAGCAAACAAGAAGGAATGTGCAACTTTTGTTGATATTTATGGCATTTCTCATTTAACGCACACCCATTTGCTGAGCTAGTACTGACCCCAAGTTACAAGGCCATAGGTTGCAAAGGATTTTTTAAAGTCTAGATTTCTTAGTGTTTCTTCTTCCTTACTTTCTCTTCAAATATTTTCATCTAGAGTTTTGTTCTTAAAAGGTGAGAAGTGTGTGTATGTATGTGTGCATGCGTGTGTGTGTGTGTATTTGAAGGTGGAGATGGGGGTTGGACATGATGCTTAATTAGATTTATAATATTCTGAAGTATGATATTTGTGAAAACCATGTATGTATTTTTCTTCCTTTGAACCTTAAAAAGACTGTATATTTATAGTGTAGTCTTCAAGATACAGGTTTCCATTGTCTACGGCTGCCAGCAGCATGGAACTCCCCATTGAGACCCTCCCATGGACGCTCTAGGCAGTGCTTTGAAATCACTCCTGTGGCCTGATCCTGTCTGTGGACTGGAAGGGGAACACAGAAATGGGAAGAACTGTACTTTCACTTATCCTCATTTATTGTTCAAAATGATGGAATACCAGGGAGAAGACAATGAGCAAAGAGAGTAAATGTATTACCAATACAGTAGTCCTCAACACGTGTCCAGGTGCTAAAGGGATGCTTAGTGTAGGAACTCCATGAGAGCAGAAACCTTTTCTACCATGATCCTGCTCTAACTCCAGCACTTAAAACAGTGCCTGACACATAACAGGGGCTTGCCAAATATGTGCTAGCTGAATCAATCCTACGTAAAGGACAGATTAAAATGAGAAAGTGTACAAAGACAGGATAGAGTTATATAATATCATGTTTTGCATAACAGAGATAGCAAATGGATTAGCTTGTAGGAGACAGAGTAATTGTGACTGAGAGATAAGAGGTGAGGTTTCTGAAAATAATGAGTTATATGTAGGAAAATCTTATAATTTGTTATCCAAACATAGACATCTTTAAGAAAGAAACAGGGTACTTCATGACATGTATTAATCAGGATCATCCTAAGCAAACTGAGATATATAGTCACTTTCTTTGTATGACAGTAAGTAAAATGAATGCAGAGGGAGGCTGCTGAAAATAAAGTTTGAAAAAGATTTTTAAAATTTTCATAATAGATATGGACTTTAATTCTGAAAGAGAGAGCAAGAAAGAGACTAGAAGACATGCTAAAATTGTAATCGTTACAATCTAGGAATGAGGTGACATTATGATAGCTTGAGAGCAGAGAGATAGGAGTAGCTCTGAAGAAGTTTGTGAAGAAGCAAGCAGAATCAATTAACCAAAGAATATAAATGTTCAGTGTTGCCTGCAGTGGTTACTTCAAAAATATACAAAATGCAAGATCTGATAATATCTGCACTCAACTAAAGTCACTGCCACACATTCTAGCTCTTTAATATTGGAACACTTATTTAACCACTCTGACCTTCAGTAAGTTATTCAAATAAACCTTCTTATATTTTCAGATCATATTGAGAATCCAGATTTGATCCCTTTGAACTAGTATTTTGTTGTTGTTCTTCTTCTTCTTCTTAACCCAGAAAGTTCTTAATATTCTCAGATTTATTGAAAGTGCCTTAAAACAAAGCAAAAACTTAAGCTATAACTTAGAATCGGAATTTTAAAAAGTCCTTCATGAATAAACAGCAACTCAATTTATGCCTGGAGTTTGTTTACAAGGGATATTTCTTCCAAATGTATCTTACATCTTTCCTACATCAAAAAGCATCTATAATGGAAATCAGAGAAAATGATTAGATTTAGAAGACTTTGAGTTCCTCCCAGTAACTTTTGACTCGCAGAAAGACACAAAATTATGAAACAAAGTCTTTGAGCTGGAGAAACTCCAGTTCTAACAGAATTTTATTGCCCCTTTACTTCAACTCTGATAACTCCTCCCTTCTTGCCCCATAGCAAACTGCTGCAGGCCTTTGAAGCTTTACTACCATTCATCTATACGAACACTGCATTATCCTGTAGGGTCAACCTCTGATTTTCTACCCTGTTTCTCATTCAGAGCCCTGGTTTAAACTACTGTCCACACAACAGGTCAAAACCCTATACCTTCTTTTTTTTTTTTTTTTTTTTTTTTGAGACAGAGCCTCAAGCTGTCCCCCTGGGTAGAGTGCCGTGGCATTACAGCTCACAGCAACCTCCAACTCCTGGGCTCAAGCGAGTCTCCTGCCTCCGCCTCCCAAGTAGCTGGGACCACAGGCGCCCGCCACAACGCCCGGCTATTTTTTGGTTGCAGCCGTCATTGTTGTTTGGTGGGTCCAGGCTGGGGATTCGAACCCGCCACCTTAGGTGTACGTGGCTGACGCCTTAGCCGGTTGAGCTATAGGCGCCGAGCCTATACCTTCTTTATATAAACAGACACTTTGCTAAAATTGTGGGAAAGGAGAAATTATTTTCCAATCTCTCCCTCTCATTTTCGTGTTACACATCAACTTAAGGGAGAATTTGGTATATTATTCTCTTAGGTGAATTTTTCTTTACAGTAATTGTCGCTCAACATCTCCACAGGTACAAGGATAAATAGTGGAAATTCTAGGTAGCACCTAAATGTCATGAGACTCATATTTCCCATTGTAGGAACTGAACCACTTCTGAGTTGTTGAAATTATTGCTAAATATATTTACAGTCTTTTTTACAATAAAAAGCTTTATTACTCTTATTATGGGCTGAAGAGAATGCTTTAAATCTTGAGTTATGAAGTAATATCTCCTGTCCTAAAAGCAATGAAGCTTTTCAAGAGAGAAGAGGAAAGAAAGTGCATTCTGAAAAGGTAGTTTATGGTTTCAGAATTTTGTTGCAATTTTCGTTCATATATTTTTACTAAGCGTAACCTTTATATGTAAATTAAATGATTATATAAGAGAGGATACTGTTTTTATAAAGTAAGAAATGATTTTATCTCCTAAAAGACAAAATCATATAAAGCAGTAAGGCAGCTCTGCATGTGTTTCATGGCTGTGCAATGACCTATTTGATTTTCTATTATGGACCAGCAGACTGAGCTGCCCTGGCCCACCAGACCCAAACTCAGGGGTAGCCAATTTCTCATTAGGGAGTCCTGTGATACAGAGTGCATTCATCGTTGGTAATAAATAAAGTACATTTAAAATCTAGTATACAGAAACAGTTGTCTATTGTGAAAGCAGTATTATAGAAAGATATTTGTCTTTTGAAACACCATTGGAGAGAGGAAAAAATTTTTTCTGGCTAAACTCTGACAAATGAGTTTATCATTTGGCCATATGGGATAGTGTATGCACACATGTCCAGATAGTCAAATTCATTCAAATTGGTCCAGATAGAATAATTCATCAGTTCTTTGGAGGGAAAGCCCAAGCTGAGTTAAATAAAATGTTAAAATAAATGTAGTTTAATTATCTCAGGGGAGAAGTAGAGAACTTGGCTTCAAGTCTTAACAGAATTCCATAATGGCTTTAGTGAGTAGATAATCATTTGTAATTAGCATGTTCATTGTATACCAAAGCTTCAGTAAAAGGGGGTTTCCTTTTAATCTTCTCACTTAGTCTTGTTTATCTAGTTGCTGAGCAGATTCTGTATGTATGTGTATATTTCCATAGAACAGATATACATTTAGATGGGGCAAGTTGTGATTACTGTAGATTCCAAACTAATGGATTTTGGATAAATGAAGTCAGACTTTCTGTGTGTACAGACAGACAAAAGCAGCAAGGAACAAAGTATGCCAACTGTACCTCAGATTTTAAGTCATTCTTTTTTTTTCTTTTTTTGTGAGATAGAGTCTCATTTTGTTGCCCTTAGTAGAGAGCTGTGACATCACCGCTCACAGCAACCTCAAACTCTTGGGCTTAAGTGATTCTCTTGCCTCAGCCTCCCAAGTAGCTGGGACAAGGCACCTGCCACAACCACCAGCTATTTCTCAAGATGAGATCTAGCTGTGGCTCAGGCTGCTCTGGAACCTGTGAGCTTAGGCAATCCACCTGCCTCGGCCTCCCAAGTGCTGGGATTACAGGCACGAGCCACTGCACCTGGTGATTTTAAGTCATCCTATCTGTGTTTCTCATTGCCAGTGCCATAAATTCTTTCTCTCATGTGAAAGTCAGCCTGTTTCTCTCTATTTCTGTTATTGTCCTTTGTGATAAAAATTTTGAAACCATAAGTGATCTGAGAATTTGTAGAAATGTGAAGCAAGTTTGCCTGGTTATAATTTTCTCAGTTGGGGTGACTATCTTCTATAGTTATTTCTTTATTGAACACTAATAACATAGAAAAAGGTGGTACAAATTATATTTATAATATTTTCCTAACTATCTTGAAGTCTACAAGTGAAATGACACAGAGAAGATCAATGCATAGAGAAGCACTCATAGGTGAAACATGTTTGAAAGAAAAAGAGAGATTGGCTCAGTGTCTGTGGCTCAAGTGGCTAAGGCGCCAGCCACATACACCTAAGGTGGCAGGTTCAAATCCAGCCCGGGCCTGCCAAACAACAATGACGGCTGCAACGAAAAAATAGCTGGGCTTTGTGGCGGGTGCCTGTGGTCCCAGCTACTTGGGAGGCTGAGGCAGGAGACTCGCTTGAGCCCAGGAGTTGGAGGTTGCTGTGAGCTGTAATGCCACGGCACTCTACCCAGGGGGACAGCTTGAGGCTCTGTCTCAAAAAAAAAAAAAAAAAAAGAAAGAAAAAGAGAGATTTGGCTCAGCGCCTATAGCTCAACTGGCTAAGGCGCCAGCCACGTACACCTAAGGTGGTGGGTTCGAATCCCCAGTCCGGACCCGCCAAACAACAATGAAGGCTGCAACCAAAAAATAGCCGGGCGTTGTGGCGGGCGCCTGTGGTCCCAGCTACTTGGGAGGCGGAGGCAGGAGACTCGCTTGAGCCCAGGAGTTGGAGGTTGCTGTGAGCTGTAATGCCACGGCACTCTACCCAGGGGGACAGCTTGAGGCTCTGTCTCAAAAAAAAGAAAAAAAGAAAAAGAGAGATTTGGAAACTAGTTAAGAGAGCAAAATAAAACGTAATTCATTGGAGAAATTCTGGGAAGATGATGCAGTAGGAAGCACAAAGATTCTGTCTCTTCACTTAGATTGCACTGGCAAAACCTGTTTGATGTACCTTTTTGTAATTCTAGAGTCTACTGAAGGCTTACAACTTCCAGAGGAGAGCTTGTACTAGGGATGGGCAACTTTTTCATGTTGGAGGGCCACACTAATTTACCTGTAATCAAATAAGGCTTCATTCAAGAAACTTCAATTAAATATACATAAAAGTACATTATTTTGGCTTGGCACCTGTGGCTCAAGTGGCTAAGGCACCAGCCACGTACTCCTGAGCTGGTGGGTTCAATTCCAGCCCAGGCCTGCCAAACAACTATGACATCTGCAACCAAAAAATAGCTGGGCATTGTGGCAGGCGCCTGTAGTCCCAGCTACCAGGGAAGCAGAAGCAGGAGAATTGCTTGAGCCCAGGAGTTGGTTGCTGTGAGTTGTGATGCCACAGCACTCTACTCGGGGTGACAGCTTGAGGTTCTGTCTCAAAAAAAAAAAGTACATTATTTTGTTACAACTATGTACTTACTAATTTCAAAAAATGAAAAACTATTGGTTAATTTTAAAGTTAGCTAACTTTTTAATGACTTTGTTGTATCTGCTTTTTGTTGAAAACATTTGAATATTTGGTTGCAGCATGAAGGTCCACAGTTTCAGTTGATCCTCTAGATGGGTATCAGTCATTTGCAACCATAAGGGTATCTTGACATAGTAGGAGAATGTGGATTCACAGCAATAAGTGGTTGAAAAGCAAGAAAGCATATTTCAGACATTTTGTAAAAAATGTGGGTATTCTATTGCATTTTTCCTATTTCAATTGGATCTTTTTTAGCATCAAATAATGACTTTAAAAGGTCAATTACTGAGATCTCAATAAATTCCATCTACAGGCTTGGCACCTGTGGCTCAAGTGGCTAAGGCGCCAGCCATGTACACCCAAGATAGCAGGTTTGAATCCAGCCCAGGCCTGCCAAGCAACAATGACGGCTGCAACCAAAAAAAAAAAAAAAA
>NW_003852552.1:422664-427113 GCF_000181295.1 Otolemur garnettii
CTCAGCCTACCAAGTAGCTGGGACTACAGGCGCCTGCCACAATGCCCAGCTATTTTTTGGTTGTAGTTGTCATTGTTGTTTGGCAGGCCTGGGCTGGATTAGAACCTGCCAGCTCCAGTGTATGTGGTTGGCACCCTAGCTGCTGACCTATAGGTGCTGAGCCAAGCCTCGAAACTTTTTTTTTACAAAGTAAAACAAAAACAAAGCACCAAAAATATAGGAAAGAAGAAGATCTGATTTCCATAGTTACCACATCATTAGACTCAAATATATCATTTTCAACAAAAAGTCATAAAGCATACAAAGAAACAATATGGCACATTCAGAATTAAAAAATAAATACTCAGAGCCTAAGGGACTTCTGGGATGCCATCAAGTGGACTGACATATGTATTGTGATGGCTACAGAAGGAGAAGAGAAAGAGAAAGAAGAGGAAATATTTGGGGGAAAAATAGCTGAAAATTCCAAATGTGCTTTAAAAGATGAATATAATCATCCAAGAAGCTCAATTAACTCCACATAAAATAAACTCAAAGAGACCCACATTGAGATACATTATAGGCAAACTTTCAAATGTCAAAGACAAGGAGAGAATCTTGAAAGCAGGAAGACAGATGTGACTTGTCATATACAGGTGATCCTCAATAAGATTATAAATGGGCAGCACCTATGGCTCAGTGAGTAGGGCACGGACCCCATATACAGAAGATGGCAGGTTCAAACCTGGCCCAGGCCAAACTGCAACAACAACAACAACAAAAAGTAGCCAGGCATTGTGGTGGGTTCCTATAGTCCCAGCTACTTGGGAGGCTGAGGCAAGAGAATCTCCTAAGCCCAAGAACTGGAGGTTGCTATGAGGTGTGATGCCACGACACTCTACCAAGGGCAACACAGTGAGACTCTGTCTCAAAAGAAAGAAAGAAAGAAAGAAAGAAAGAAAGAAAGAAAGAAAGAAAGAAAGAAAGAAAGAAAGAAAGAAAGAAAGAAAGAAAAGATTATAAATGGATTTCTCATTAGAAACTTTGGAGACCAGAAGGCAGTCAGCTGATATGTCTATTCAATGTGTTTGAAAGAGAAAACTATCAATTGAGAATCCTATATTCAACACAACCGTTATTTGGACAAAAATAAGACATTTGCAGGTAAACAGCAGCTGAGGAAGTTCATTATCAAAAGGTTTGCCCTACAAGAAATACAAAAGGGATCCCTACAGGTTGAAATGAAAGAATACTAAATAGTAACTCAAAATTATATGAAAAAATAAAGACCTTAATAAAAGTAAATATATGTGCAATTATAAAAGCTAGAAATATTATAAAATCAGTGCAAACTACTTTTTATTTTCTACATGATTTAAGAGACTAATACATTAAAAAAAATTATTAGGCCAGGCATGATAACTAACATCTGTAATCCCAGAAATTTGGGAGGCAAAGGCACAAGGATCACTTGAAACTAGGAGTTCTAGACCAGCTTGGGAAATATAGAGGGACACTGTCTCTACAAAAAATAGGAAAAATTAGCCAAACACAGTAGCATGCACTCATATTCCTGGAGACTTAAGAGTCTGAGGTGAAAGGATCATTCTAGCCTGGGAGTTTGAGGTTACAGTAAGCTGTGATTGTGCCATTGCAAAAAAGATAATTATTAGTTTAAAAAGTAGTAGTATTGTAACTTTGGTTTCTAACTCCACATCATGTTTTCTACATAACTAAAGATATTGATGATTATTAAAAAATTATCATGTGGGCTCAGCGCCTGTGGCTCAAGTAGCTAAGGCACCAGCCACATACACCTATGGTGGAGGGTTCGAATCTAGCCCTGGCCGCCAAACAACAATGACGGCTGCAACCAAAAAATAGCCAGGCATTGTAGTGGACGCCTGTGGTCCCGGCTACTTGGGAGGCAGAGGCAGGAGACTCGCTTGAGCCCAGGAGTTGGAGGTTGCTGTGAGCTGTGATGCCACGGCACTCTACCCAGGGGGACAGCTTGAGGCTCTGTCTCAAAAAAAAAAAAAATTATCATATGGGCTTGGCACCTGTAGCTCAGCGGCTAGGGCACCCACCACATACACTGGAGCTGGTGGGTTCAAATCTAGCCCAGGCCTGCCAAACAACGACAACTACAACCAAAAAATAGCCAGGCATTGTGGCAGATGCCTATAGTCTCAGCTACTTGGGAGGCTGTGGCAAGAGAATTGCTTAGGCCTGAGAGTTTGAGGTTGTTGTGAGCTGTGATGCCACAGCACTTTACCAAGGATGATGGTGTGAGACTCTGTCTCAAAAAAATAGAAAATAAAAAACAATTATGTCTTGCAACATCAATAACCAAAAGGGATGAAGAAGGAGCTGCATAGGAGCAAAGTGTTTTTGTGTTGTTGAAGTGATGCTGGTATAAATTCAAATTAGAGTGTTATAACTTTAAGATGTTAAATGTAATCCTCATGGTAACCATAAAGAAAATAACTATAAGATACACACAAAAGAAATTAAAATGTTTCACTACAAAAAAATCAACTAAACATACAAAAAAATAATAATTCAAGAAACAAAGGACAAAGAAATTGTAAGACACAAAGAAAACAAACTGCAAAATATCAGAAGTAAGTTTCTTCTTATTGTAAGTACTTTAAATGTAAATGGATTGATGGGCATAGGGGTTTATCCCTGTAACGCTAGCACTCTGGGAGGCCAAAAAGGGTGGATTGTTTGAGCTCAGGAGTTCAAGACCAGCCTAAGCAAGAGTAAGACTCTGTCTCTACTAAAAAGAAAAAAAACTAGCCAGGCATTGTGGTGCAGGCCTATAGTCCCAGCTACTCAGGAGGTTGAGGTGAGGATTGCTTGAGCCCAAGTGTTTGAAGTTGCCATGAACTATATGGCACTCTACCCAGGGCACAGAGAGAGATTCTGTCTCAAAACAAACACACACACAAACAAACAAACAAATAAATAAATACTCCAATTAAAAGACAGAGTCTGGCACAGGGATAAAAAGCCATGATTGAACTATATGCCATATATAATATTCACTTTAGATCTAAAGAAACAAATAGGTTGCAAGTGAAAGAATTGAAAATATGCAAATAATAAGAACAAAAAACAGGAGTGTCTGTGCTAATAACAGACAAAATAGACTTTAAATCAAGAAAGATTACAAGAGACAGGGAAGGACATTATACATTAATAAAATGTGCAATACATCAAGAATATATAAAAATTTAAAAGTATTTATGCACCTAATAACAAGCTATAAAAATGTATAAAGCAAAACTTGACAGAAGTAAAGGGAGCATAGTCCCACAATAATAGTTGGAGACTTTAATACTCCATGCTCAAAAAGATATACAAGGTGTCCCAAACATCACCATACATAGGAAAAATGGGAAACTATAGCTAAATATGACTTTATTTATGAAATATTCATTATGAAATTTCATGAAATATTCTCAAAATATTCTCTGCATATTGGTCACCTCTTTGTAAAATTTTATAATGAATATTTTGTAAATAAAGGTACAGTTAGCTACAATTTCCCACTTTTTCCCCTCTGTATGGTAACTATTGGAACATGCTATATAACCACCAAAATGAAGGTAAGTAAAAAAATAAAGAAAATGCTGCAGTTTAAAAATGTTCTCTAAAGTTCATGTATTGGAAAATTTATGTGCAATGAGATACTACTGAAAGGTGGAACCTTTAAGAAGTGGATTAATGCAATCCACTATTACATTAATAATGTAATAGTAATTAGTAATCTATTGAGAGTAGGTTTGTTATAAATACAAGTTTGGCTGTCTCTTGATCTCCCTTTTGCCATGGAATGTCTTTTACCATACTAGGGTGCTGCTGCTCCCAGCACATGCAGCCCCTCAGTCTTGGACTTTTCAGCCTCCAGAACCATGAGCCAATAAATTTGTATTATTTATACATTACCCAGTCTCAAGTACTGTGTTATAGCAGTAGTGGAACAGACTAGGACAGGACTTAAACATAATGAACCAATAAGATCTAACAGAGGTACACAGAATACTATGCCTAAAAACAACAGAATACATGTTTTTCTCAAATACACATGGGACAGTCTTCAGAATAAAACTATGTTAGGCTACAAATTAAGTCATATATTTAACAAAATAAATATACAAAATATCTTTTCTTACCACAAGAGGATGATGTTAGAAATCAATGACAGAAGGAAAACTGGGGAATTCACCAATTCAAAGAAATTAAAAAACACACTCAAACAACCAGTGAATCATAGATCACAGGGGAAATTAGAGACAGGCTCGATGCCTGTATCTCAGCGGCTAGGGCACCAGCCACATACACAAGAGCTGGTGAGTTTGAAACCAGCTTGGGCTTGCCAAAACAATGACAACTACAGACTCAGTGCCTGTAGCACAGTGGTTACAGTACTGGCCACATACACTGAGGATGGTGGGTTCAAAC
>NW_003852552.1:427498-428655 GCF_000181295.1 Otolemur garnettii
AAAAAAAAAAAAAAAAGAGAGAGAGAGAGAGAGAAAAGAAAGAAAGAAAGAAAATACTTAGAGACAAATAAAAATTAAAACATGACATGCTGGCTCAGCGCCTGTGGCTCAAGTGGCTAAGGTGCCAGCCACATACACCCAAGGTGGTAGAGGTAGAATCCAGCCCGGGCTCGCCAAACAACAATGACGGCTGCAGCCAAAAAATAGCTGGGCGTTGTGGAGGGCGCCTGTGGTCCCAGCTACTTGGGAGGCAGAGGCAGGAGACTCACTTGAGCCCAGGAGTTGGAGGTTGCTGTGAGTTTTGATGCCACTGGCACTCTACCCAGGGGGACAGCTTGAGGCTCTGTCTCCAATAAAATAAAAAAATTAAATTAAAAAAAAAAACAAAAAAAAACATGACATGCCAAAACTCATGGGATATGGCAAAAAAAGCAATACTAAGGGTGAAATTCATAGCTATAAATACAAGAATATCAAATTGACCTACTTTTACAACTTATAGAAATAGAAAAGGAACAAATTATACTAAAAGCTAGCAGAACGAAAGAAAAAATAAAGATTAGAGCAGAGAGAAAAGAAATTGAGAACTTAAAAAGCAATAGAAAAAACATCAATAAAACCTGAAGTTGGTTCTTTGAAAAATCAACAAAATAGACAAACTCTTAGATTAACTGAGGATGTTTTTGTTCATTTATTTAAAATTATCTGTTGATAATGTGTTATATGTCATAGTTTCATACTTTTTTCACTAGACTTTGTTCTAAGATCCATCCAAGTTGTTATATATACATACATCTACTGTTTCTAACTGCTCCATGATTCTCTATGTTCTGTGCCCACCACAGTTAACCTCTCTACTTTTCTAGTAGTTCATGTCCAAAATGCTGCTCATCTTCCTTCCTTCACAAATAATGCTTCAGTGAGCATTCTTGTGCATGGTTCTTAATGACCTGAGTGAGAATTTATAAATTACATGAATTTATATCTATTAAGTATATATAACTGGAATAAATAGTGTCAGATTGGCTGTATCAGGCTAGGATTCTATTAGTAGAAGACATTTTTATATTTTCATATCCACAACATTAACTAGTTTTTAAATTTCTTTTCCATTTAAAAGATGTTGGGCTTGCCAAAACAATGACAACTACAGACTC
>NW_003852552.1:430420-431842 GCF_000181295.1 Otolemur garnettii
TTTGGCGGGTCCGGGCTGGGGATTCGAACCCACCACCTTAGCTGTACGTGGCTGGCGCCTTAGCCGGTTGAGCTATAGGCGCCGAGGCTATAGTTTAACTTTTTACATTTGGGTTTAATATGCCTAGAGTTGTCAGCCTTTGTATATAATGTTAGGCAAAGATCTATTAATAGATTTGTTTATCTATTTTGTTTGGCTTTTAAGATTTTTAAATTTGTAATTCTAAAAACTATATGAGATTTACAGGTAGTTGCAAAGATAGTGAAGAGAGATTCTATTTGCTTTCACTCAGTTTCCCTCAGTGTGACATCTTACGTAACCAACAGTGCAATACCCAAACCAGGAAATTTATGTCAAACACAATTCACAGACTTAATTCAGACCAGTTTTACATGTACTCATTTGTGTGTATGTGTGTTTATATAGTTCTATGCATTATTTTTATTTTAAAAGTATGCAATTTCTTTAAATGCATAGATTGGTCTATGCATTTAGACCAACCCAAAACCACCAACACAAAATAAGAGATTGTTCCATCACCACAAGAAATCTCTTACATGCTATACCTTTATAATTATACCTACCCTGTCCTTCACTCATTTTCTTTTTTTTTTTTTTTTTTTTTTTTTTGAGACAGAGTCTCACTCTTTTGCCCTGAGTAGAGAGTACTGGAATCAGAGCTCACAGCACTCTCAAACTGTTGTGCCTAAGGTATCTTCTTGCCTCAGCCTCCGGAGTAGAAGGGACTACAGGCGCCCTCCACAAATGCCCAGCTAGTTTTTCTATTTTTAGCAGAGACAGGGTCTCCCTCTTGCTCAAGATAGTTTGGAACTCCTGAGGTCAAGTGATCCACCCTCCTCATCCTCTCTGAGTGTTAGGATTATAGGCATGAACCACCACGCCTGGCCTTTCACTCCCTTCTTGCTCTAACCCCTGGCAACCACTACTCCTCTGTTCTTCATCTCTATATTTTTGTTATTTTGATGGTCATTGGTTGGCTTTTTTCACATAGTATTAACATGTGAATAACAACTTGAGATCCATTTAAGTTGTATGTATCAATAGTCTGTTCTTAATTATTGCTGAGTATTATTCCATAGTACAGCTATACACCAGTTCATGTAATCAAGTACTTGTTGAAGCTCATTTGTTTCTTTTCCCAATCTTTTGACTATTACAAACAAGAGCTTCTATGAACATTTTTGTACACATGATAGGGTGATCCTAAGTTTTCAATTTCTAGAAGTGGAACTGCTGGGTTATGTGATAATTCAATGTTTAACTTTTTTTTTTTTTTTTTTTTGAGACAGAGCCTCAAGCTGTCCCCTTGGGTAGAATTCTGTGGCATCACAGCTCACAGCAACCTCCAACTCCTGGGCTCAAGTGAGTCTCCAGCCTCAGCCTCCCAACTAGCTGGGACCA
>NW_003852552.1:431903-447407 GCF_000181295.1 Otolemur garnettii
GCCTTAGCCACTCGAGCCACAGGCGCCGAGCCTCAATGTTTAACTTTTTAAGCAACTGCCAGATTGTTTTCCAAAGCAACTACACCATTTTATTGTTACACTAACAACATATAAGAGATCTAGGGTCCGCACTTAATTGTCATCATTTAGTATTATCAATATTATAAATGTAGCTATTTTTATAGGTATGCAGTGATATTTTATCATGGTATTCATTTGATCTTCCTGATGGATAGTGTCATCAACGAAATGTTTGTGTCTCTGCCAAGTTCAGATGTTCAAATCCTAAGCACCAATGTGATGATATTAGGAAGCAGGAGCTTTGGGGGGATTAATCATGAAGATGGGGCCATCATAAATGGGATTATTGCCTTTTAAGAAGAGACATGAGAGATAATTCCCCTCTCTGCCACGTGAAGGTTCAATAAGATGGACACCTGCAAAATAGGAAGAGGGGCCTTAATAGACATCAGATATGCCAGCACCTTGATCTTGAACTACCCAGTGTCCAGAATGTGAGAAATAATAGTTTGTTATTTAATCCAAATAATCTATGAAATTCTGTTATAGCAGCCAAAGTTAAGACAGATAGTGATGTTAAACATCTTTTTACTTGCTTATTTATCATCTGTATATTCTCCTAAGTGAACTGTTCCTTCATGTCTTTTGTTCATTTTTTAATCGATTCTTTCATTTTTGTCAGCTTTGAAAGTTATTTATATAACATAAATAGTAGTCCTCGGTGGAAATAGTTGTTTGCAAATATTTCCTCCCAGTCTATAAGTGTCATTCCATCCCTTTTGACAGGGTTTTCCCATGAAAACTTTAAAAATTTTGATGAAGTCCAATTTATTGATATTTCTAATGAATCATGCCTTTGGTATCTATTTAAGTTATTTTTTTTCTTGTGAGAATTTTTGCATTTTATGTTTTTCTATAAATATACATATTTCATTTAGATTTTCACATATGAACACATATATTCATACTATTCGAAACAATTTTATCTGTAGTTAATTCGGATTTTCTTAAGTTACTTTATTTTCATCTTTTCTCTTTTTTCTTGATCATCTTTCCAAAACTTTAATTCATCATTTAGAAGAACTAGATTCAATTATATTAAATGTCATTATTATTTATTTTTGTTGTTATGCCTATATTTATTTTTGTCATCATCTTCATTATATTCTTCCTTCTTATTTGTTTTGTATCTTTTCTCTTTTTATTTATTTCTTTTTTTTGAGACAGAGCCTCAAGCTATCACCCTGGGTAGAGTGCTGTGGCATCACAACTCACACAACCTCAAACTCCTGAGCTTAAGCAATTCTCTTGCCTCAGCCTCCCAAGTAGCTGGGACTACAGGCACCTGCCACCACGCCTGGCTATTTATTGGTTGTAGTTGTCATTGTTTGGCAGACCCGGGCCGTATTCGAACTCACCAGCTTTGGTGTATGTGGTTGGCGCCTTAGCCGCTTGAGCTCCGGGCGCCACCTGTTTTGTATCTTTTTATTGTTCTTTTCCCAACTACGTGGGTTGACTAATTATTTTTTATTTTGTAACATAATTTTAGTACATATAAAATATGGGTGATATATGTATAAGTAATAAAATCTTTCTACTTCAAGCATACTTCATCTAAACTTTATACACGTACACAGATGGGCATTTTAACAGTTCTTTAGCCCTAGGGAAAAAGATTCCTCAGCTTCCCTTTGAAGTTGTGCTTAATATAGCTTTACGGGTGACAATTATGACTACAGTCAGAGATGAAAAAAATATGTTATGAATAAATGCAAATATGTATTGAAGATATTGATGAAACTATTGCTAGACTGTACATTACATTCAAAAGTCTGCTTTTGTTTCTGCTTCTTGTCTTTACTGTAATATGTCACTTTCAAGAATTATTGCTGGCTCAGAGCCTGTGGCTCAAGTGGCTAGGGCGCCAGCCACATACACCTGAGGTGTCAGGTTTGAATCCAGCCCAGACCTGCCAAACAACAATGATGGCTGCAACCAAAAAATAGCCGGGCGTTGTGGCGGGCGCCTGTGGTCCCAGCTACTTGGGAGGCGGAGGCAGGAGACTCACTTGAGCCCAGGAGTTGGAGGTTGCTGTGAGCTGTGATGCCACAGCACTCTACCCAGGGGGACAGCTTGAGGCTCTGTCTCAAAAAAAAAAACAAAAAAACAATTATTGCTGATTTACATTCATTCATCTTCAATGTTTATTATTATTATTTTTATTATGCTATGATCTGATGATAGTTTAAATAGTACTGGCAAATATTCTCAGATGAAATTTAGTCTTACAAAAGAAACATGGATTTTTATAAAAATTTTATTCAAATTTAGTTCACTAATTTTAATCACTATTTTAATATTGTTTTATTATTTAATGCATACAACATTAATAATTGTGAGAAAGCTATTCTCCTTTAGAGCTTTTTTAATCTTCCTTTTTTAACAACTTTGTTTTGATATTGCATTTGAAAAGATTTTTCTGTTAATATATATGCAAAGTATGTTATAACTTAATGAGATGATTCTTATAAATATTCAGCATGCCCTACAGTCCTTTCTACCACACCCCACACACTATAACTCCTTTCTTCCTTATCAGCTAAAAACTGTAATTGTGGTAGTATATGCATTATTCCTTATAATCTAATTCAATCAATAAATCCTTATTGAGTTTCTAATCTGTATGATTCACTTTGGTTACAAGGAAGAAAATTATATTGAAATGTTTACCGGGTTCCCCCTATGGATGTCCTCATTGACAAATGAGTAATATCAGTGGCTCTCTCTTCATTTTTATTATTTATTTATTTACTTATTTTTTGAGACAGACTCTCACTTGTCATCCTTGGTAGGGTGCTATGGTGTCATAGCTCACAGCAACCTCCAAATCCTGGGCACAAGCAATTCTCTTGCCTCAGCCTCCCAAGTAGCTGAGACTACAGGTGCCCACCACAACTCTCAGTGATTTTTAGGGATGGGGTCTTGCTCTTGCTCAAGCTGGTCTAGAACCTGTGACCTAAGGGCAATTCACCTACCTCAGTCTTCCAGAATGCTAGGATTACAGGCATGAGCCATCATGCCTGGCCTTCTTTTTATTTTTATTTTTAAATTTATTTTTAGAGACAGAGTCTCACTTTGTCACCCTTGGTAGAGTGCTGTAGTGTCACAGCTCACAGCAACCTCCAACTCTTGGGCTTGGGTGATCTCCTAGCCTCAGCCTCCCAAGTAGCTGGGACTATAGGTGCCCGCCACAACACCCAGCTATTTTTTGTTGCAGTTTGGCCAGGGTGGGGTTTGAACCCAGCACCCTCGGTATATAGGGCTTGTGCCCTACCCACTGAACCATAGGCGCTACCCTTCCCCTCTCTTTATTTTTAATGCTTACCTTTTGGTTATAAAAATATAAATGTAAAATATTATTAAAAATACAAATTTTAATAGAATATGCTGAAAACCATATTCTTTGCATTATTATCAAGTCTTCTGCATTATTATCAATGGAAAAGAACCCAAACTGCAAAATAATTTAAAGAGGTTTATTCTGAGCTGAATATCTGCAACCATGGCTCTGAGAGCCAAGCCCAAGACCCTTGCGGAAAAGGTCTCACTGCAGCTAGGATACAGTTTGGTTTTATACATTTTAGAGAGACAAAAATTAAACATAAAGTTATAAATCAATACATGCAAGATGTACATTAGTTTGGCCCAAAAAGGTGGGACTTCTTAAAGCAGGGAATCACAGGTTACAGGTGGGTTTAAAGATTCTTTGATTTGTAATTGGTCAAAGAAATGTGCCTCCTTAATATTTTGAAATTTTAAAAATTTTAAAAAGAGAAAGGAGAAATGAAACTTTGTCAAAATGCTTGGAATGCATATATTAGAGAAATGTTGTTTTACTGTGAGTAACTGGTTCCTGCAATTTCAACTAAAGTTACTCTAAATCCTTTTGAACCTTTAAAAACAGTATTTTAAGTCTATTCACTAACTGGAAAATTGATTTGTGTGCATTTACTACCTGTACTATCTACTAATTTAGTATATTTTACAAAATCACTGGATTTTAAACTACTGCAATAACTCTCCTACTTTTCTCCTTAATTCTTGTTTTCCTGACCTTCTAACCATTTTGCATTCCTAAAACACTACATTGTCACTTTATTCCAATGCTCAAAATCCTCCAGCGGCTTTATATTGTCCGTGGAATACAAATGACTATTATTTGTTCTACACTATACTAATTCTCCTCAGAGAACCTATATATTTGCTGTACTACATAGTACATTATCTTTTGTTAGTAAAAAATTTATATATTTACTTAGATTGAAAATTCCTTAAGGAAATAAATGTGTTTCTTACTCTCTTAAATCTATTCCCCAGAACACCTTGAATCATGGTTATGCCCCAATAGACCCTTGATAAATGTTTATTAAATGATTGATCCAGCCTATTTGAACCTTACCTGTGTTTTTGGTTTCTTCACATTCTGACTCAAGATTCCTTCATTATTTATTTGCACTTGGTGGAGAAAAGTGATGAAGAGGAGCAACAACAGTCATGTTTATTGGCCTCTGAAGGCCTAGAATCTCCATATATCCTGACTTGTCCAAACTCTAAATCCCCAAACTATTCAGCCTTTCCAAGATTGAACCCTCCTTCCAAATTCCTCCAGCTAGCCATTGTTTCCATTCTCTCAAGATAATAATAAAACTGCCTCCAGCTGTGCTTTTTTATAGTTTGCCTTGAAAAGGTCAAAATGATACTTTATTCATCATTAATCACAATTTTCATATGCCATATATTGTTATCAAGTCCATGTCTGACCCTTAAATACTCTAATAGACATACAGCATTTTCTCCATCATTCAGCATTTATCTTTCTAAATTGAAAAAAAGTATGTATGTATTTGTATTTATGTACCCATGTACATATATGTCTATCTACCTATGTAATCTACCTTTTAATGAATGATTCATAGACTCTTAGCAGTTGGGAGTCAATCACTCCCAGTCAGTACCCATTACTTGAATCCTGTCTTAGTCAGTTCAGGCTGATGTACAGAATACCATAGACTGGGAGGCTTAAACAGTAAACTTTTATTTCTCATCATTCTAGAGGCTGAGTCATGGAGCAAGGCACTCGCAGATTTAGTTTCTAGTGAAGGCAGTCTTCCTGGTTTGCCGATGGTTACCTGCTTGCTATATGTATTCTCATACGGCAGAGAGAGAAAGATTATCTCATTCGTGTCTCTTCTTAATCAGGCACTAATCCCATTCACCGGTGCTTTCCCTTCATGACCTAATTACCTCCCAAAGGTCCCACTTCCAAATACCAACACATTGGAGATTAGGGCATCAACATGAATTCTGGGGGGACACAAATATGGAATCTGTAGCAAATCTGGTCTTTCTCGGTTTTCTCTCCAGATTATCTCCCACTTCATTTTGGGATGATCAGAACCACACACAATAATTGAGGTACAGTCATGCCATCATTTCATTCAACAAATACTTCAGAGCTTTTGGTCAGTACTTTCAAGAAAGAGTTGATGACATTTCTAGTTTTCTTTCCTAGAACAGGATCACTTAGTGATAGCTCAACTTATGTAACCCTAATGAAGATATGACTCATGTGATTTTTACTTCTGAGTGGTGTCATAGTCAATAGGCATACTTAAAAAGAAAAAAAAAAACCCAAAAGCTCAAGAAATGCTTCACATGTCCTTTTTGTACCGTCCTTAATTTACCATACTACAGTTTGTTAGAGACCAAACATTCCTCCCACCTCAATTCTTCCTCTCTAACTGCAAAGGCCTCTACTTTTTCTCTCTGCTCTCCCATTTCTTTATTTTATAGATTCAGTTAACTTCTCTCACTTAGTCCTTTTCTTCATATGCAACTTCTCTTATCCTGTCTTCCTTTCCTTCTCTGACTAGTCTTTGATTCTATATCATGGAAATTTAAGAACTGGGCTGTCTGGCTTAGACATGTTTTTTGCAGATAGTTGGTGGAGTAGAAGTAGTGGATAGGACGAATTGGGTTCTCTTTTGTGACAAAAGTTTATAAAAACTCTTCTGTTGATAATTTTACTCCGTGATGACTCCATGATGTTTACTTAGGATTATGTTTTTATAAACATATTATCTCATAATCATTTACTTTGTATCTTATGCTACTTTCAATACTTTTCCACTCTTGTACAATCTCCTTGCAATCATCCATTTAGAGTGTTTTGTTTTGTTTTGCTTTGGTTTTATGAACTAGTCAAGCTTACTGTGAGCAGTAAATTTAAGTCTCTAGTGTGTATCATTTTTCCAAAAGTATTATTTCTATTTCCACCTGTGTATTCATTTTTCAGTTATTTATTATTTATTTATTTATTGAGACAGAGTCTCAAGCTGTAGCCCTGGGTAGAGCACCATGACATCATAGCTCACAGGAATCTCCAACTCTTTTTTTTTTTTTTTGAGACAGAGCCTCAAGCTGTCCCCCCTGGGTAGAGTGCCGAGGCTTCACAGCTCACAGCAAACTCCAACTCCTGGGCTCAGGCAAGTCTCCTGCCTCAGCCTCTCAAGCAGCTGGGACCACAGGCGCTCGACACAACACCCGGCCATTTTTTGGTTGCAGCCGTCATTGTTGTTTGACAGGTCGGGGCTGGATTCCAACCCGCCACCTTAGGTGTATGTGGCTGGCTCCTTAGCCACTTGAGCCACAGGCGCCGAGCCAGAATCTCCAACTCTTAGGCTTAAACGAGTCTATTGCTTCAGCCTCCCAAGTAGCCAGGACCACAAGCGCCCTCCACAACACCCGGCTATTTTTTGGTTGCGGTTGTCACTGTTGTTTGGCAGGCCCAGGCCAGATTTGAACCCGCCAGCTCTGGTATATGTGGCAGGCATCCCAATGGCTTGAGCTACAGGCACCGAGCCCATTTTTTTACTTATTAATACATGTTTTTTCCACCATTTTTCTCTGGGTGGTTGTAGGGTTCTACAATATTTCTATTAATAGAGCAATTAATGTGAAGACACAAACACTTTCTAATGGTAATCAATGCCCATATTTATGAAATGTAGGCATTTTGTATATGTCAATTTTCTAATGGTCAAGAGCAGAAATAGGGCTAATCCAAGGCAATCAGGGATGCTTTCCTGAGCCTGTTCCACCTCTTAGTCCCTATTTCCTTCCTTATTCTCTCTCCACATTTTATCAGCTCTTCCCATTTGTCAATTGCCTTCTTAAATATCTGAAGTCTGAATTCTTGCTTCCACTATTCAAATGTAAAATGTTTCCCAAAAGGTCACCAAGATCCTCAAATATTTATTGAGTGCATACTATTCATTAGAGTGAGAAATAGAACAAACATAATTTCTGTTCACAGGGATAAAGAAACATATATATATATAGACTAAAGAATCACACAAATAAGAATTAAATATTTGACAAGTGCTGTCAAGGAAAATAATGCGACCCTATAAAAAAAAAATACCACCACCTAATTTTGATTGGAGAATGACAAACATCTATCTGAAAATCCATGTTTAGATCAAGGCCTAAAAGATAATAAGTGTTAGATAATTGCCTCAGAAAGCCCCTCCCCCCAAAGCCCCTTCCTGCCCTTAAAGTTAGAACTCCTTCCCTAGCACAGGGAGTGGCCTGCTTACCGCATCACCCTGTTCCAATTTCCTGCTGCCCGCCCCTAACGAATCTTTCCACTGGAGGAATAACTCCTTATGGGTTATCCCACCATCCCATCACCATTCTGAAACTTCCCTATATAAGAATATGCTTCCCCCCCTTCTGTCTCTCTCCCACCTCTCTTCTCTGCTTTCTCTCTCTCTTCTCTCTGCCCTTCTTCCCCCTCGCTCTTCTCTAATCTCCCTCTCTTTTCTCTTCTGCACTCTCTCTTCATCTCTCTCCCCTCTTCTCTCTCCTCTTTTCTCTTCTCTTTTTCTCTCCTCCTTGGTGCAGCTCCACAGCCTCCCTCCCCCACCAATAAAAACCTTTGGTACAAGCCTTGGTGGTCTGTGAGATCTCTGCCAGTGGAAGTGCCTCTCTTTCAATAAGAGTTAGATGAAGAGAAGAAAAAGGAAGTTCCAGAAAAGGAGGGGGGAAATGTGTAAAAGCTCTGAGAAAGAAAAGAATTATTGCATTATAAAAAAACTGAGGCTCGGCGCCTGTAGCTCAACTGGCTAAGGAGCCAGCCGCGTACACCTAAGGTGGCAGGCTCGAATCCAGCCCGGACCCGCCAAACAACAATGACGGCTGCAACCGAAAAATAGCCAGGCGTTGTGGCAGGCGCCTGTGGTCCCAGCTACTTGGGAGGCTGAGGCAGGAGACTCGCTTGAGCCCAGGAGTTGGAGGTTGCTGTGAGCTGTAATGCCACGGCACTATACCCAGGGGGACAGCTTGAGGCTTTGTCTCAAAAAAAGAAAAAGAAAAGAAAAGAAAAAAGAAAAAAACTGAGAGAAATTCTGTATAGCCACAGCATACAGAGAAAGGGAAAAATGGTGAGAGAAAAAAGGTGTAAGGGTAAGCACAGAAAATAGTATGCAGAGTGGCACCTGTGGCTCATTAGGTAGGGTGCCAGCCCCATATACCGAGGGTAGCGGGTTCAAACCGGGCCCTGGCCAAACTGCAGCAAAAAAATAGCTGGGCGTTGTGGTGGGTTCATGTAGTCCCAGCTGCCTGGGAGGCTGAGGCAAGAGAACTGCCCAAGCCCAGGAGTTGGAGATTGCTGTAAGCTGTGTGACACCAGGGCACTCTACTGAGGGTGATAAAGTGAGACTCAGTCTCTACAAGAGAGAGAAGAAAAAAAAATTAAAAAAAAATTGTATGCAGGGTTGTTTTAAGCCATGTGAATGATTTCATAATTTAACATTCAGTGCAATGGGAAGCTATTTTATGTTAATAAGGCATGCTAAAATATCACTTACAATTGTATAATGTGTAGAAAGATGGATTGGAAGGGTACAATTGGTAAAATATTAATACTATGTGTTTCAGGCAAGAAGTGATGGCAATTGTAGGGGATAAAATTAAGAAGTGATGGTAGATATAATCTCAGTAAAATTTGACATATATTTCAATGTAGATTTGACAGGATTTGGTCATGGATTCATGGATTGGTTGCGAAAGGTAAAGGAGAAAAAGGAATTCTCACTTTTCAAACTGGGGCTATTGGGGAATGAGGGGCTTTCACTGAGATGAGGTCGTTAGAAGGAAAAAGCAGACTATTTTTCTGGAGGATGTAGCGTTACACATCCATTTAGTTTCTTTATTTTTTTATTTATTTTTTATTCTTTCATAATTCCTTTTTTTTTTTGCAGTTTTTAGCCAGGGCTGGGTTTGAGCCCACCACCTCTGGCATATGGGTCATATGGGACCTGCGCCCTACCCTTTTGAGCCACACGAACTGCCCTTTTTTCTTTCTTTTTTATAAAATGATAGCCGTGTACATTAATGCAATCATGGGTTACAGTGTGGTGTTTTCATACACAATTTGAAATATTTTCATCAAACTGGTTAACATAGCCTTTATGTCATTTTCTTATTGTGTTAAGATGTTTATATTCTACTTTTAGAAAGATTCACTTGTACCCTTGTAAGATAAACCATAGAGGTGATCCCACCAATTACCCTCCCTCCACTCATCCATCCCCCTGCCCTCTCTTCCCACTCCCCATATTCTTAGGCTATAATTAGGTTATAGCTTTCATATGAAAGCTATAAATTAGTTTCATAATAGGGCTGTGTACAGTGGATACTTTTTTCTTCCATTCTTGTGATACTTTGCTAAGAAGAACATTTTCCAGCTACATCCATGTAAACATGAAGGAGGTAAAGTCTCCATCTTTCTTTATGGCTGCATAGTATCCCATAGTGTACATATACCACAGTTTATGTATCCATTCGTGGATCAATGGCCACTTGGGCTTCTTCCATGACCTAGCAATTATGAATTGGGCTGCAATAAACATTCTGATACAAATATCTTTGTTGTAATGTGGTTTTTGGTCTTCTGGATACATACCTAATAAAGGAATTGCAGGATCAAATGGCAGGTCTATTTTTAGTTCTCTAAGTGTTCTCCAGATGTCTTTCCAAAAGGAACATATTAGTTTGCATTCCCACCAGCACTGTAGAAGTATTCCCTTTTCTCCACATCCATGCCAGCATCTCTGGTTTTGGGATTTTGTGATATGGGCTAATCTTACCGGAGTTAGGTGATATCTCAAAGTAGTTTTGATTTGCATATCTCTGATGATTAAGGACGGTGAGCATTTTTTCCTATATCTGTAGGCCATGCGCCTATCTTCTTTAGATAAATTTCTTTTCAAGTCCCTTGCCCAGCCTGATGGGATCACTTGATCTTTTCTTGCTAATAGGTTTGACTTCTCTATGGATTTTGGTTATTAAACCTATGTCAGAGATATAACACATTCATTTCTTTTTTTTCTTTTCTTTTTTTTTTTTTTTTGTAAAAACTCCGTACTTTGCCCCCCTGGGTAGAGTGCTGTGGCATTACAGCTCACAGCAACCTCCAACTCCAAGGCTCAAGCAAGTCTGCTGCCTCCACCTTCCAAGTAGCTGGGACCGCAGGTGCCCGCCACAACACCCGGCTATTTTTTGGTTGCTGCTGTCATTGTTGTTTGGTGGGCCTGGGCTGGATTCAAACCCACCACCTTAGGTGTATGTGGCTGGCACTTCAGCCACTTGCGCCACAGACGCTGAGCCAACACATCCATTTCTTAATCTGTTAAGTTTGAGATGACTTTGAAATATCCAAATGATAATATTAAATAAGTTAGAATGGTGGCCAGTGTGAAGACATATTAATACATTTGGGAGTTAAATACATATAGATGATATTTAAAACCATAGGAATGGATGGGGAACAAATGAGAGTAATCCAGAATGACTGATTTATCATACATTCCAATAGTTTTTGTTTTCCTTAAGCCTTGTTCTCCTTCATCTTTCTGATGCAGTTAAAATTACTAATCATGGGTCAGTGCCTGTGGCTCAAGGAGTAGGGTGCTGGCCCCATATACCAGAGGTGGTGGGTTCAAACCTGGCCCTGGCAGGAAACTGAAAAAAAAAAATTACTAATCATGCCCTTCTCTTTGAAATGTTGTCTTCCTTTAGATGTTATAATCTTAGACTCTCTTAACCAATCTTTGTTGATTCCTCTTTCTACCTTTTACATGAAGATAATACCAAAGTTTTCTCTTAGCCTTTTCCTCTTCAACCTCGCTACCACACACACATTCCTTCTTTCAGAAAATCACTGTGTCTTATTTAAGATCATACTAGCTACTATAACATAAAGACTCTAAAATACAATGGTTCAAACAAGATGCAAGTTTAGTTCTCTCTCATGGTAAAAGTCCAACTTCCACTTTGGGAGGCCGAGGCAGGTAGATTGCTTGGACTCAGGAGTTTGAGACCAACTTGAGCAAGAACAAGATCCTGCCTCTACAAATAGCCAGGTGTTGTGGCAGGCACCTGTAGTCCCAACTACCCAGAAAGTTGAGAGAAGAAGATGACTTGAGCCCAAGAGGTTGAGGTTTCTGTGAGCTATGATGGCCACACAACTCAACCCCAGCACACAGAGTGAGACTCTGTCTCCAAAAAACAAGACAAACAAACAAACAAGAACCAAAAACCGTCCAACTTCACAACTTCAAGATCAGTGAACCACAGGTAAGGCAATATTTGACAGGTACTTTGAGAGGTGTTCCTGAACAGCACAACTCAGGGGTCCAGTTTCCTTCCATTATATTATTTTACTGTCTCCTAGAGTATTGTTGTTATCTGTATATTAAAAATGTGTTTACAGTCATGTCTGTTTTCCATTTCACTGGATTCTAAAAAAAAAAAAAAAAATACTGTGATGGAAGCAGGTCTACCATTTTAAAAGCTCTGGCCTGGACACCATGCACATCACTATCTCTATCATTTTACTGGTAAAAATTTAATCATGTGGCCACACTTAACTGCAAGAGTTAATGGGAAATACAGTGGAGCTAGCAATTTGTATTAGTTTCTGATTACTGCTGTAAAAAATTACCACAAACTTGGTGGCTTTAAGCAATACAAATTTATTATCTTACAGTTCTGAAGGTCAGAAGTCTGAAATGGATCTCACTGGGCTAATACCAAAGAGTTCATAGGGTCACGTTCTTTCTGCAGGCACCAGGAAAGAATTTATTTCCATGCTTTTTTCAGTTTCTAGAGGTCGCCTGTATTCTTTGGCTTGTGGACCCTTCCTCTCTCATCAAAGCTGGCAGCATAGCATTTTCAACTCTCTCTGACTGAACTCTTATTCAATCTCCCTCTTCCATTTTAAAGGACCCTGTGATTATATTGGGATCACCTAGACAATCCAGGATAATTTCCCTGTTTTAAGGTCAACTGATAAGCACCCTTAATTCCATTTGCAGCCTTAATTCCCACTTTCCACATAACCTACATATTCAGAAATTCCAGAGATTATGATGTGGACAACTTTGGGAGCCATTATTATGCTTACCATACCAGCCATGTATATGCCATTGTGCAATTTCTATGGAAGAAAAAGGTATACAGAGACTAGTAGTCTTTACCACTTTAACTTTCATGGCTTTCTGCTCAGATAAAGGCTATTTTTAAATCTAGATCAAAATTGGAGTGGTCGAATTGTCCTGCTTCAACCAAGTCTATGCTAAGAACTCCCCTGACAAATATTGCCCTACCTGGGTTCAATCACCATGTGTAAATCAAAACTCATCACACAGTTTTCCTCAGTGATACTATCACTTCTAGTCATAACTAAAAACTTTGAAGTCCTCTTCAACTCTTCCTTTTTCTTTGGCCCCTATATCTAAACTGTCATAAAAGATACAAAAGATGGTTTGATATTTCCCTTTATTTGCTATGTCTTTTTTTTTGCCCTCCATCCTATTCATTTGAATTTAAATTTCCTTTACCCATCTCTTCACTTACCACTTAACTAAAATACCCATCTTGACTTTGACTCCACTCTTTTTTGCATTCTAAACTTGTAATTTTGAAACTGTTTCTCCTATTGTTTTCTCTATTGGTTCTTTTTTTATTGCTTTAATTCTGTCATCTTCTGGCCTACAAAACTTGTCTCTTTTCTATCTCATTATATTCTAGACCCTTTTCTGGGCTTAATAAACCTTCAATAATCTTAGATAACACTACTCCCGTAGACATGATAACTTCTCTCAATTTTATCTTTTCTCTCTGACATACAAGCACATCTCTGTGCCTTTCCTTATGCTAAAACCCTCCTCAGTTGGGATGCCCTCCTTTCTTTACCATGCCATATCTAAACATCCCTCAAGACTCTGCTCACCTTGAAGCTTGTCCATCATTCCACAGTCAGGTCTTTTACTACCATGCCAGTTTAATGGGATTACTAATTTCTTGACAATTAGCTGTTGTCCTTCAGGTTAATATTGTACATAGAGCTTTTAATTGATCTGTAATTGATTCATAAATGAGAATTTCTATGCTCCAAATATGTTCTTCAGGGTAGGGGCCATGTCTGGTATTAATTTTTTTTTTTGCATACTTACAATGCCCAGCATAGTGCTAGAAATATAGAACCTCAATACTTGTTTAAACCCTTAGTCATCTTCCCTTCTGTCTCCCTTCTTGATGGTGATAGACTTAAGTTGTTCTTGAGGGGCAAACACTTGAGAGCAGGATGAGGGGGGCAGGTGATTAACTATAAAGAAGTGAGGTGGAGTCCCCAGACAAAAAACAATGCAGGCCAACCATTGTATTATGCATTTCACATGTGGTGATTAAATTTTCACTGACATTAACATATGACAACCTGTTGAAATTGATTTGTAGATCTTTTAGGGTTTTACAAACAGCTTTCTCTCTCAATTCTACATGATGAAATGGCAAAGAATTATTTATTATGTCTCTCAACCACTGGCATATGGAATTTTTAAGAGATTTATTTTAACTTTGGGGTTCTCTTGAGATTAGAGAGCTGGCAAGAAAAAGAATGAAATCGTCTTTGTCTCCTCAGGCCCACAGCATTATAAGCTCTACCATGCTATTTCGTCAAGGATCTTCCTCTTATCCATGCAAAGGAAGTGCTTTCTTTTTATTGTAATGTAGTTGTAAAACTCAAACAACCATCATAATTTCATTAAATCATGCTGAACTTCATAGAATTGCTGAAAAGGATCCATAATATGCAATATTTGTTCTGCAAACTGACTGAATATTTATAATATTTAGTCTATACCATGCTATTTATTCTAAAAAATGACATATTTGTTTTTGTTTTCTTAGTAGAGCATAAGGCAAATTATATTAATTAGGCTATTTACATGATTTCCTAACTTAGAGCAGTGAAACTTGCCTTCAGCTAGCAAATAATTGGAATTACAATTGCTAGAGATATCACAAGTTTGTTAATTATATCAGGCTTCATCAAGCTCTGATAGGTCGCTAAATGATCTTTTTTTCCCCTCCTCTCTCATTTCCTTTTCTTCTCCACTTCAACCCTTGTCTCCTTCATTTCTTATATAGAATGAGGTTGTCACAAAGTAGATATACAATACTTAATTGTATGAGCTACAATTTCCATTTCAAATTTGAAAGTCTATAATCGTTTAGAGATGGACAGATTACAGCTTGTCATTGTTTCTTTTTGAAAAAAATTTGACCTAAAAGTTGAGAGAAGCCCAGGTCTTACCCGCTCTGCTTCTCAAAAATAACGGATATCTTAAGACAAGACATTAAAGCCAGAAACCAATGAAATCAGACAAATTTAGTACTTGTATAATACCTGTATAAAACTATTTTAGTTTTTATTATTAAGATGTGTTTAGATGGCTCTGTGCCTGTAGCTCAGTGGTTAGGGTGCCAGCCACATACACTGGGATTGTTGGATTTGAACCTGGCCTGGGCCTGCTAAACAACAATGACAACTATGACAAAAAAATAGCCAGGTGTTGTGGCAGGCACCTGTAGCCCCAGCTACCTGGGAGGCTGAGGCAAGAGAATCACTTGAGCCTAAGAGTCTGAGGTTGCTGTGAGCTGTGATGCCATGGCACTCTACTGAGGGCGACATACTGAGACTCTTATCTCCAAAAAAAAAAAAATCACCTCAGAATACTGTTATCTTCTGGAATGGTCTTTCAAAACAGTTGGGAAAAAAGACAAAGAAAATAGTTTTTTACCACTTATCTTTCACTTAAAAAGTTAGTTTGACCAACCACATTTTTTTCAATTTTAGCTTTAGATGATTGTATGAATGTTGTAAAAAATTAAACTTACTCTCAAAGGATACTTTACCACTCTTTTAAAAAAGTGGGAAAAAACCTGATGTGCTCACAGTGCATCTTACAAGGGTACATGTGAAATTTACTAGGTGTAGAATGTAAATGTCTTAACACAATAACTAAGAAAATGTTGTGAAGGCTATGTTGACCAGTTTGATGGAAGCATTTCAGA
>NW_003852552.1:447427-455916 GCF_000181295.1 Otolemur garnettii
CTGTCTCAAAAAAAAAAAAAAAAAAAAAAAGATGTGTTTAGATGTTTTACTTTGCTTTTTTATGATTTGGGGTAGCAGCAAGTTGGGGAGGGGTCAGAGGGCAATATAAAAACCATGATTCAAACAATTCACTAGAGAGTAAAACTACGGTATTATCTGATTATGCCACTGTTGCTTAAAAACTTCAAATGCTGGGCGGTGCCTATGGCTCTAAGGAGTAGGGTGCCAACCCCATATGCTGGAGGTGGTGGGTTCAAACCCAGCCCTGGCCCCCCCTCCAAAAAAAACTGCAAAAAACCAAAAAACCTCAAATGCCTTCCCAGTGTCCTTAGAAGAGTACTTTACAGACTGTGTTTCATGGACACTAGTTTCCCAGCACATTACTCCTGAGGCATAATCCTCAAAATAAGTGGGAGGTATTCCACCAAATTAACTTCAGTTAATGGTATATGTTATACCTCCCTTTGAGACAGCCACACTCTGTGTTGACAGAGTAAAGGGGGCCTGTGTGGTGGTTGTATTCCTAGCACTTTGGGAGGTCAAGGCAGGAGGATTGCTTGAAGTTAGAAGTTCATGTCTAGCCTGTCATTATAAAAAATGGAAAAATTAGAAAAATTAGCTGGGTGTGGTAGCACACACCTCTATTCCCAACTACTTGGGAGGCTGAAACCAGAGGATCCTTTGAGCCCAGGAGTTTGAGGTTGCTGTGAGCTACCATAACAACACTGTACTCTAGCCTAGGGGACAGAGTGAGACTCTACCTATTTCTGAGAAATCCTACAGAGTAAAGGTTCTGAGAAATCCTACAGTGGGCAACAACAATTTAACATTGGTTAACCTAGTATTTTCAAAACATGTTTGAACATAGGTTTTTATTTTTACACAACACCTATTGAGAGTTTGTGGAGGAAATGGGAATTTAGATTATAGTCCTAACTGCTCACTGTGCCCTAAATGGCTAATTAGGGTCTATCTCTCCCTATCTTTCCATTCTTAGCTCTTGCCACCTTCCCTGCTGCTCATACTCCTCGTTTATCTAAGAGAAGCTATCCTCTCTCACCTCTATCCTTTCTTCATTGAATAAATTCTTTATCCTTCAGGTCTCCAAGGATATGTCCTTTCATTGGAAATCCTTGCCTGCCCCTACAACTTTAAGACACGGTTAGAGGTTTCTTGTAGGAACACCTCTCTTTTTCTATTTTCCCAGGCACACTCTATTTGCTTGTGTCCTTGTTTGTCAGTAAGCCATGTTCACTGTTATATCCTCAGGCAGTGGTGTGCTGGAGCTGACTTATACTGGCTCACAAGAGCCAATTGTTAGATTTGCAGGAATTTTGTGAGCTGATTGACATCCCCTTGGTAGCTTGAATTCAGCCATGGTGGGAATATTTCCAGCATAGAAACTGGCAAACACAACAAAGTAGACTTGCTTTGAGCTGGTTGTTAAATATTCACCAACACAATCACTGACTCAGCGCCTAGCATACTACCTGCTACCTGATGCATAGTATGCATTTCATTAGTAATATTAGGAATAAATGAATAAATTGGTTGTATTCTTTAAAATATTTCATGTTGCCTTAATTTTTCTACTTCCTAGGCTCTGGAAACAGCCCTTTTCACAAAGCAAAAGTCTCTCTCCTGTCTTTTCCTTTTTTAAATTTATTTTGCCTGAAGGAAGGGACTGTGTCATTTATTTCTACATATCCTACAGTGCCTTGCAGAGAGTAAGCACATCATAATTTTTAAATGACAGCTATACCTATGAATTGAGCTTCTGCTGTCTTACCTCCTTTAGTCAGTCAATCATACCTCCTCTCTTACTCCTGTGGTAGTAATAGACATTGAACCCAGAGCCTTCACTAAAATATACTGGTTATGGAGTCACCATGGTGCAGAGATAAAAATTGGTCTTTATTATCGAAAGCCCAGTTCTGCTCATCAGATTATCCAGGTGAGAAGGGGAAGGGACATAAACAAATGTTGCTCTCTCAAAGTTTAGAGACTCTCCTAATTAACTGGAATAATTAGATTATCATTTTGGGTGAGGTTCACCAGGGGCCAAACTGAAGACAAAGATTTGTGTACAAGTGATTTATTAAGGAAGTGCTCCCGGGAGAAGCTGGTAAGAGAGTGAAAAAAGCAGGATGGGGAAAGGAAGCCAAGCAACGTTGTAATCTTGGGCAAAAGTCCTGGGGAGCATAGGCTTCAACTGAATTCCACAGAGGAATGCTATGCTGTTACATCTCAGAATCATCCCAACCTGAGGCAAGGGTGCTGGGCTTTTCCATACTCCCAGGCCTAAAGACCGTAGTGACTGCAAACAAAAATCCCTGTGGGAAGGGGGACACAGATACTGTAGGAGAAATATGAGAAGCTGGAAGGAGCACAGTTAAATCTAAAATGGGATTATAAACAAATTCAGAGTTAAGCTGTTTGCCTTTTAGATATGTTTTAAATATCTTTAGCCATGGTTCTATTGTTAATCACCTCTTTAAACGTGGGGAGATAAATTAAATTCTGGTGCTCAGTTTCCTCATTGATAGAAATAAGGAAGGATATACCAACTTCACAGGACATGTTAAACAGTTTAGACTTCAGCCTAAGCCACCATTACCTCTGATAAGTCCACAAAATACCAGTAAGTGTTGTGCAAAAAGAGAAAGAAAAACCTATGTTCAAACATGTTTTGGAAAACTAGGTTAATCAATGTTAAATAGCTTTCCTCACTGTAGGATTTCTCAGTGTCTTAATGTATGGATATGTTGGACTACATGTCTCTAATATACCTTTTAGATCTGACATTCTTTTTGTTTGTTAATATCTGGAATAAGTCCGAGCTTTTACCCTGCTTGCAAACTAAAATGCTAGCCTGGCAAAAAGAAGATACAAGACTTCTGGGTCAGAGGCAAAGAACAGTTATTATCTATGGCATTAGCCATACCAATGGTATCAGCATTTATGTAAGTTCACTGAATCCCAATTCCAAAGGGCAATGTGAAAAAGGTCAGGTGTCATATACATAGGCAATAGGTTGCATTATAGGAAAAGAATTCTGAGTTTAAGGAATCTAAATGGTTTCTAATGGGCAGTAAGCATACCTTATCTTTTTCCTGGAGAAAGACATTATTTTTAGTATACTCATAGAAACAAACTTGCCCTTTATTCCAACAAGAGACACTATATCTGGCAAAGCTGTTAACTATCCACATACTTTAAAAAAGATAGTCCAAAACAAAGGTTCTTCTGCTCACTCTATGTGTGGAAACACCTGATCCCTATGGAGAACTGTCTCCTTATGTTGTTCCAGAGTTGCAGTTTTCAACCTGTGGGTCATGACCCATAGGAACTGTATTAAAGGGCTACGGCATTAGGAAGGTTGAGAACCACTGTTCTAGAGTCTATTTCACCTATTGCTTCTTTTCAGATAATAGCCAAGACATTTGGATAAGAAATGGGTAAAAAAAATTTCTGCAACTTGAGAAAATGTAATTCCTTCTGATCAGATCATCTCTTGGAAAACAGTGAGACCTGGTAAACTTGATAGGTAGGTTCTCAGGTGTAGGATATATACCCATAAACTTGTCTTCCTTTGTTACTTCTTCCTTTCCCTGTTTCCTCAAACATTCCTCCCTTTCTTCCTTCTTCTTCTTCTTTTTTTTTGAGGCAGAGTCTTACTATGTCACCCTACGTAGAGTGCTATGGCATCACAGCTCACAGCAACCTCAAACTCTTGGGTTTAAGTGATTCTCTTGCCTCAGCCTTCCAAGTAGCTGGGGCACAGGCACCTGCCACAACACCCAACTATTTTGTGTTGCAGTGGTCATTGTTGGTTAGCTGGTCCAGGCCAGGTTCGAACCCACCAACTTTGGTATATGTGGATGGCACCATAACCTCTATGCTATGTGGTGCTGAGCCCTTTTCCTTCTTCTTGACACTAGCTGCTAGTAGATACTATGATTAGGCACACTATTTCCAATACATACTTTGCCCACACTATTTGCTTTAAGGCATATAGTAAAATTTGAGAATAACAGTAGATATTATTCACTAACTTTCTAGAAAAATCCATCCAAGTTATTTCTTCATCTATGGAAAGTTTCTCACCTTGGACCACCTTCAGAGAGAATATAATCAAGGCAGGCAGATAAGTATACCCTCACAGGCCCAGGGCAAATCATAATTTTAATAAAAATTGGAAATATGACCCATAGTATTGGGACTGTGCCTCTCTAGGCTGTTCGAATGCATCATTTTCAAGGCTTGGGTATGGAGTAGGCTACAGATATCTTATAGTGCTAGGAACATGCATTAATTTTTTCTTAATCTATTTTTCTTACCTAACAAGGTAAGCATCTCAGATATTTTCTGGCACTCAAAAATGTATATGTTATAAATACATGAAATAACATATTTGCAAAATTGATTTCAACTTTAATAATAGAACGATGCCTAATAAGAATACTAAAAGAAATGGTCAATTGAATTGATTAATGTGAAAATCTATACAAAACATCAATTTTATCTGAAATTTAAGTAAAATGGCTAATTTCCATATATTAGGAGACTTTAACATTCATGAATTTTTTAAAATTTCTTAGTCTTTCCCTGGCTTAAATCTTACAGTTAAGTTATCCTGGCACTTTTCACATGGATATAGCACAGATTCTTCAACCCATTTCATTGAAATCAAACAAAAATATATTAGCTAAAAATTTTATGTAATTATGTCATGTGGCTCACACTCTGTCTCTATTTTCAAGGCAGAAAGAGATATAAATGTATGATTTATTATCCACGAGCAGAAGGAGTGCAAATGATTACTGTGTGTAAGCTGTAAAATCAATCTCATTTCTCTCAGCCTCACATCTCAGTGATATACACACATACCTGCATAATTAACCTCAACCCACAGGACAAAATCAATAGCATTCACAAATTCCACAAATGATAGGTGAAGGAAATCTCGAGCAGTGTGCTGGACCCCATACTTCTTCTGGGAATGGGTTGATCACTAAAATTTGTGAATTGCGTACTTGAAATTAGTGTTTGGCCCCACCTGTTTGTTATGTGCTGTAATTATCAGAATAATACAAAATAATATTTCAGCATGGTTGATTTTCTATCCTTCTAAGCAAGTCTCCCTAGGAATCAGTTTTATTAATGAGACCAAATTACAAGCAGCCCTGCTTGCTGTCCTTGCTATAATGAATTTAAACAAATAGCCAAAAATAGTCCCTGGTAATTATGTTTTATAGGTATGTATCTTGTGTCATTTTTCAAGTTGCTAGCAAAGTGCTGTGTACCCAGTAGGTGCTCAATAAATATTAATTGATGTTGATGTAACAATTTCCATCTGGAAGTAGTCAATTTCTCATATTTGTGTATCCTTTGTTTTGTACTATGCCTCCCTGATTACAAGGACCTGATCAAAGACTTTTTCACCTCCTCATGCTTAGAAAAGCATATATTTTAAAAATTGCTAAATCTCTTTTTTCCTAACAAAAGCAACTGCTGTCAAAATAATTTCCTCACCACATTTAACATTTCCTTCTTTAAAAAAAAAAACCCACAGAACAACATACAATATCTCGGACAGTATTTATGAGAGGGGAAATGTGCCTTTTATAATAAAATCAACCACAAAACAGGAGTCCTGTAGGCCAGGGCTAATAGTTATTGGAGTGGGTGGCTGCTCATTTGAGGCACAAATATATTATTCCAAACAGTCATGCTTGAAATTTTCAACTTCAGAAGAACTTTAAAGTCTATTTAAACTGGGTTAAGGGAGTGTGCGACCAAAGAGGGAAAGCACATTAATTTACCCATGACCTAGGATTGGTTTTTCTGATTAACCTGTTTCTACTCACTAGCAGGGAAAAAAAAAAATGGCTCATAGGAGATGAGGCATAGACTTGCTTCTGATGAAGGGAGGAAGCTAGGATAAAGGACACATGGGATCACTGAGTCACTGTGATAGAAAATCTAGGATAGCCAGGGGAACATAATGGCAGTAGGTAGCCTAGGCAGGAAAATTGTTTATAAGAAGAGCCTAAAAAGGAGCATTGACAGAGGCAAACCCTATTAACTTCACAATTTCTGCTTAGACAGACCTCATTCCTAAGTTTAAATAAAAAGGCAATTTGCTCTCTAGCAGTGGTTCTTAGCCCTGTCTGTGTATTAGAATTGCCTAGGGAGCTTTATAAAAAAAACAGATGCCTGGGGCCCACCCCTAGAGATCTCAATTTAGTTGGTCTGGGATAAGACGAGAACATTGGTATTTTTTACATCTCCCTGGGTGATTCTAATGCATTGCAGTAGAACTACTGACCTATAGTAAATTGAGGGGCTGAGGCTTGCTTCATACATGTGAATGATTTCTAATGACTGTTTTTCTTAAAGCAGTGGTTTTCAAATGTTAGTGTGCATTGATATCACCAGAGGTCATTTGCATATTTAATTAATGCCTTCAGATAATTCTGATCCAATCACACACTTTGATGAAGGGCACCTGAGATCCATGAGAAGGATCACAGTCTGATCCACAAGTAAAAGATAAATTTGGGAATGTATGATAGAGACTACAGGTTTACTACTTCAGGCAAGGTCCTCAGGCCAATAGAATGGACATTACCCAGAAGCTGGTTTGAAATGCAGAATCTCAGGCACCTCCCCCAAACTTACTGAATCAGAGGCTGTAAAGTCACAAGATTCCCCAGGTGATTCAAATGCACATTAAAATTTGAGAAGCATGGCTCGGCGCCTGTGGCTCAAGTGGCTAAGGCACCAGCCACATACACCTAAGGTGACAGGTTCGAATCCAGCCTGGGCCTGCCAAAACAACAATGATGGCTGCAACCAAAAAATAGCCAGGCATTGTGGTGGGCACCTGTGGTCCCAGCTACTCGGGAGGCTGAGGCAGGAGACTCGCTTGAGCCCAGGAATTGGAGATTGCTGTGAGCTGTGATGCCACAGCACTCTACCCAGGGGGATAGCTTCAGGCTCTGTCTCAAAAAAAAAAAAAAAAGATAAAAATTTGAAAAGCACTAGGTATAGGACACTTGAACCTCCATATAACTTGACTGCTCCTTAATGACTTGTTCAAACCACTAGATGAGTGGTTGTCAAACTTTGTTATGTGGTAGCAATCAATAAATATTTAAATGACTGATAGAGTCAATGCACTGTTCACTTTTAATAAATACTGAAGACTACCTAGGATGAAGGCCCAGTTCAGCATTCACTTTTAATAAAATACTGAATTTATAGATACTGAAGAGAACACCCCAAGTTACTCATCTTTCCCTTCTTAAATTTTGGATGTGAACCCAGTATTAATTTGTAGGATAGGGAGTGCTTTCCAAAGGTTAACTAGGGGAGAAGAGTCTGTCTCCTTTTCTGGTGACACAATTCCTTCCAACTAAGGTTCATTAGCTCTATGCAAGGTAATTATCCTTTGACACGTGCATTTCAGAAAGGTCTCTGTGTACCCTGAGCAAATGTTTGTGCTTTGCTTGATCTTTTCTCTGGGTATCTGTACGCATGTGCATGCATGTGTGTACACGTGCATTCTAACCATCAGGGATGTGCGTATGTACATGCGTTCCCTAACACACATAGTACTACTCTTGGAACACAATGAATAGAGTTGGCCTTTATGTTGTTATTATTTTGCTAACTTCATCATACCTGTTACAGGATTGGATGATGATGTGAGATTCAGTCGGATTCATACATTTGATTGACATCTTATGCTGTCGATTCAGATGGCAAGATAGCAACATCTGTTCAGGATTCAAAGGGTACTTCGTAATTTCTTTTTATTGCTACTTGCTAGAAAATGGCATTAATTTTTTACTTTGCTTATTTAACTATACCAAACCTTCCAGCTATGAACTGAATATCCTTGAGCACAAGAAATGCTGGCATTGCATTTTTAATAAGCACCCCAGGTGATTCGGATAAAGGTGTTCTCTTGATCACAATTTGGAAAAACCTGGTTGAGAGCAGCAACTAGGAAGGAGGAGCAGAGTCCCTTTAATATGGACCAGCACTGTGCTCGCAGATACTTCTAAGTATGTCATCTCACATAGTCTACACCATAGCCCTCTGTTTTCACATATGAGGAGAATAAGGTTCAGGGAAGAAAATAGTATGCTCTGAGTCACACAGCTTCAATACCATGGATACAAGAAATGAACCCAGAATTAGTTGTAATCACATATTCTGGAATGGGGCTACCTAGGATGAAGGAGTAGTTTAGCAGCTTTCTGTGTGACCTCGGACAATGGTTGAATCACTCTGTTCCTCAGTTTCTACAACCATAAAATGGAGTTAATAGTAGCATACACTTCACAACGTTGGTAAAGAATTAAGATAGTGTTGAACTCAGTAACAACAGGAATTTGCCGTCTCATACAAAAACATGGAAGCTAAATAACCTTATGCTGAATGATAGATGGGTCAAAGATGAGATCAAGAAGGAAATT
>NW_003852552.1:459349-473794 GCF_000181295.1 Otolemur garnettii
CCTGGCTATTTTTAGAAATGAGGTCTCACTTTGGCTCAGGCTGGTCTTGAACCTGTGAGCTCAGATAATCCACCCACCTTGGTCTTCCAGAGTGCTGGGATTACAGGCGTAAGCCACTGCCCCAGCCTCTCATTATCATTATTATCATCAACATCATCATTACATGACTCCAAAGAATTTGCTGTTTTCCTGTTGTCTCCCTACACTTGTGATTGTAACACATTCCGCCCAACACAAAATTACTCTCTGGAGAGAAGCTGATAAATATTACGTAATAGTATCTTCAACACCTTGAATCAGTTACTCCATCCTCTTCCCTCAGCAACCTCTCTCTATTTGTTCCTTTTCCTCTGCCCTCACAACTCAACAGGTCTCTGTGAACTCAGTGCGGGCAGCATTTGAAAAAGGTCATCCAGCATGGAGCTATGCAAGAATAACAGAAAAAACCACAGGGGCCTCCGCAAAGTACCTGCACACTATGAAGCAAATGAACACATGTTTCAAAGCACAGCCCACCTGTTGATTAAACATTTTAGAACAAGACGAGCCTCAGTAAATGGTGGCATCACCTACATCCTATGGTTTAGATGGGTTGTTCTAAGATTTAAATGTATTAGAAAAATCTTCAGGCCACAGATACTATCCTGGAGTCACAAAAATTCACCTCAACTTATGTCACATCTACTTCAGTCCCATACTTCTAACTCTTCCCAAGTTGGAAGGGCAAATATGGCATACAGGTTAGGAATATGAATTTTAGAGAAAGATGGACCCAAGGTTTGGTACTGACATTTAACAGCAGTGCATCTTTGGGAGAATTATTTTGCTTCTCTGAGCCTCAGCTTCCTCAGAGGTAAAACAAAGATAATAAGAATTCTAATGTGTAAGGATTGTTATAAAGAGTAGATAAAATATTGTCAATAACGTACCCGGCGTTGCTTCTAGCAACAAGTGCTAGAAAATATTTGCTAATATAATAGCAATTACTCTGCCACCCTAATTGTTTTCCTCTACTTTTCCTAGTAAGCCATGAAAGTCTTCTCACAGCATCTGGGCACTAGCTGTGACACCTTATAACATTGCACAGATCATGTATTAAGTACCCAAGAGCTCCAACTGAGTAGTTTTCACAGGTCCCAGGAGATTTAAACTAGGTAAAGTTCATGGATATTGGGTATCGGAATAGAAACCCACAGTAATTTTTTAATAATAAATGTTGCTCTACTTCTATTAGCATGTGAAATAGGATTATGGTACACTTCTTAAGATTTAATAAAAGACTTTAACACCTTTTAAAGTATTATGCAACTTGATATTCTTTCTAGTAGAAAATCAAAGCCATAAATGATATATTTATTCAACCAGTCACATATTTTATTCTCATTAAATAGAGAACGCACTATTCCAAGCATGAATCTTTCTGAAATGAGACTTTTTGGAAGCTGTGACCTTTCCTTCTGTTATCGTTGGAAGAAAAATAATCAATGCATTTTCTACCTTAATTCATGCATGCTGGGGAGAAATCAACCACTTGGATATTCCGGTGTAATTATTTCATTATAAGAAGTAAAACCTAAATAGAGGGTCTTGGTAGTTTAAATAATTAAGGCCTTATTGAAAAACCTCAGTGAGCCAAATTCACATGTGATTACTGCAAATTTTATGTTTCTGCTCCTTTAGGGGTTTTATTAAAAACAAATTCCTAAGTTACAACACTTAGCACAGGACATCTTGTTGAGCCCCTTAGCACAGAGAGAATTCCCAAGTTCTGTGTTCCTACTTTCTACATTCCTTGGGGAAGACTAAAGGAGAACCCATCTGGGGAAAAAAAAAAAAAAATCTTAGGTAAAAACTTGAAAAATGCATTCCAATGAATTTAGAAACTTTCCTTAAAAGAATGGACCCTTTCCTGGTAAAAAATACATAACTTAGTCAAAATATAATTTACCTAACTGACTCAGATAGAAGTAGAAAACTGGAATGGACCTATAAATGTGAAACACAAATTGAATCAATATTTTAAAAATCTGTATACACACCTATAAACACACATCAGGCTTAAAACATTGTACAAGTCTTTTTTTACTGGAAGCATTCAAGGAACAGATACTCTCCATTTTATTTTATTTTATTTTATTTTATTTATTCATTTATTTATTGGAGATACAGAGTCTCACTTTATCACCCTCAGTAGAGTGCCATGGCGTCACACTGCTCACAGCCACCTTCAGCTCCTGGGCTTAGGCAATTCTCTTGCCTCAGCCTCCCGAGTAGCTGGAACTACAGGTGCCCACCACAACACCCAGTTATTTTTTTGTTGCAGTTCGGCAGGGGCTGCGTTTGAACCCGCCACCCTTGGTATATGGGGCTGGCGCCCTACCGGCTGAGCCACAGGCACCACCTGATAATCTCCATTTTATACAAAATATTCCAGAATATGAAGAATATTTAATCGCAGTGCTATGTACATAGGTATTTATTAAATTATGCTCTTGCTTTTCTGCATGTTTAAAATATTTTCTAACCTAAAGTTGAACAGAAGAAAAAAAGTTTATAGAAAACGAAATGAAATGACAAGGATCTTCTCAGGGAAGAGATTAGTTATGCAAGGCCAGAAGAGGAAGCAAGAAAGAGTGGAAAAAAATGAAGATGGAAGAATAAGTGAGCATGGGTCAAGTTTGCAATTAAAGAATGGAGCCAGAGACTGAGGACAGATATTTGGAGCATGGAGATACAGAGAAAAAATCATTTAGGATGTTGTTGCATGGCCTAATAAAAAGTGTACATAAGCTTAAACGTCTTTTGAATCATAGTTATTCTTTTGGATATGACACCATGTTTAAATTGTCCTAAACACTCGGCACAACAAGGCCAAGCTTTATTTAAGTTTCATATGTATTAATGTTTACATTCCTCAATATTATATTACCGCCTACAGAAAAGCACCATCAGCATACAAAAAGTCAGATCAAATTGAAAGCATATGAAAACTCAGAATATTTTGTTTTGCCTTTTGGCCACAGTCAAAATCATAGAAGCCTACCCACGCTTATAAATTCTCAACTTAAGACAGGAGCTTGCAAAGGAATGCAAATTGCCAAGCCTGGGATTCCTCCTTCTCAGGACCTGAAGAAACAGGATGAGCCAACTTCTTCAAATATTATGATTTAGCTTTTCCTTCTACAAACAGCTAGAGCTCTAGCTTTTTCAATAATAAGCCTCTTGATTAGAGAAGAAAAGATGTGCCAAGAGGGAATATTTCTGTTGGCTCTCCATGATGGCAGGAATTCTGTAAATGTTTGGTGTCATAAACTCCTAATGAACAAAATAAAATCACTGCAGATTGACTTCTCAACATGGTCACTACTCTTCTGAAGTGTGGTAGCCAAAAACATGCCTGAAAGATGATTGGCTGGGTTCATGAAGATACACGAATTGATCATATTACATCTTGGCATCAAATGAAACCAGCCTCCAGAAAATATGCTCTTAGAAACCTGGGTTCAATTTTTGCTAAATAAAATGAACCTATTCTAGAGTATTAGACCTTCATTAGAGAATAGGAGAAAGAAGCAAACCACTACAGAAAACAGTATCTTCAGAATTAAAAAAAAAAAAGAGTAGTATAACTTAGTGATATCCCAAACCTAAAAAAGATTAGCTTAGCTCTTTTCAAATAGCAAGTAAAAATGGCATGCATGCAAAGCATATCTAAAGTGCTATAACTACAACAAAATGAAATTCTCTGGGCAGCTGTTACATAACTTACCTAGACGTGCCTTGAACTAGTGCAGTGGAAATTGCATAAGCAAAAAAAGGCTGCATGAGCATCAGCTATTGTGTTATGGTTTTACCCCACTAATTTATTCTCCCTGGTCCTGACCTGGATGTTAGCAGCAAAAAAAAAAACAAACAAAAAAAAACCACCTTATCTTTTTACATATTTCTTGTCTTTCAGTTTTCACTCTGATACTTTCACAAGCAGCTACATTGGTCATGAACTGCTTGCATCTTATCATACCTCCAACGATTTTTAAATGGAAAAGACTGCTCACGGGAACTCTAATCCTTCCATTACAGAAATAATTAAGCTCTTTTATTTGCAAGAGGAAAATCTTTGGGGAATGTAGGAAAAATATCAAATGCCAAAACAAAAAAAGACAAGATAGAAACAGACCCTGGGTATGAAAATTGCAGTTAGTGCTGCATGTTGAAAGGTACAAAGGAACTTTGAAAAAAAATCAAACACATGCAGAATTTCTCCTCCATCTTTCCTTACAATTGTTCTGCATAACTAGTAATTGAAAAACTCCTACACACATAGATAGGCAATCACCAAGTATATACATACAATTTTTTTAGCTGTAAATATATGTAAGAGAACTTGAATGCCAAACTGGCTTAATGGCTCTTCCTCACCCCTCCCACCCAATACTTAAAAAGCAGGAGAATGCCTGCCAGAGTTCTTTTTCTATTGCAGGGCTGTTTCACCATCAAACACAATGACTAAGTGGGTCATTTCCTGAGATGTCTGGTTAATTAGAATCTTTGCTAGGAGTGAAATCTGCTTGTCCCACTGTAGAAACCTGCAGTGTCAGCAGAGCCAGATTAAGACCTTAAAAAAAATATATGTTTTTAAAAATAATACACACATGTGTACTGAAACGAAAATAACTTCCCCATGGAATTTCTGATTGCAAAACTCCAGGTCACTTTGTTAACAGCTACATGGTTCTCTTTATTATCCCTGGTGTGCTGGTGCCTTAGGCATGCATCTAGCCTACGTATTGGGTAAACCAGCCCTGTAAGTTTTCATACTAACTGTATGGCTGTATTTACCTGTTTGTTTCATTTTCCTCCCACTTCAGTAATGATTGTTTTGGAATTATATTTTAGGGTGTCCCTAAATTCTCCAATTTGACCAAGAGGGCTATTACGTTTATTCCAAAATTGACAATCTGGCAACAAAAGCTCAGAGAAGAAATTTTCAATGCATACTTTAGGATTCTTTCTTAAGAAAGAGGCTTCTCAAGAAAGAAATATGCAGGCTCGGTGCCTGTGGCTCAAGTGGCTAAGGCGCCAGCCACATACACTTAAGGTGGCGAGTTCAAATCCATCCTGGGCCTGCCAAACAATGATAGCTGCAACCAAAAATTAGCCGGGCGCTGTGGCGGGTGCCTGTGGTCCCAGCTACTTGGGAGGCAGAGACAGGAGACTCTCTTGAGCCCAGGAGTTGGAGATTGCTGTGAGCTGTGATGTCACAGCACTCTACCCAGGGGAATAGCTTGAGGTTCTGTCTCAAAAAAAAAAAAAAAAAAGCAATATGCGTACCAGGGGAAAGGAGAAATCTATCCCTCTATAAATTTACTCATTCATGTATTCATTCAACAAGTTAAATACTTAACTGTGGACTATATATTCTGTCAGGCAATGAAACAATAGTGATGAATGAGACACACTTTTAAAGTTTTCAATCTACCTTAAAAAAAAATCAGTGATCTTGTGGGCCATAGCCCTCATCTAACTACACAGAAAGCAAATTTTGTTTGGAAAGAAGAGACAGCAGAAGGGCGTTTTCACTGCTTTATCAAATGTGAGGATTCAGTACTCCTATCCAATAAATATAATCACTTGGGAAGCTTTACATTGTGAGTGGAAGCTTTTGCCTTCTTTTGAATTTACCCACAGTGACTAGAAATATACCATCTGAGCACAGATTAGGTAGTGGTATTTATGTGGTAACTACTAATTGTCACAGAGCAATTTTATCTGTATTAAGACACCTGTTATTTGTGTTCACTTTTGAAATAATTACCATCATTTTATCAAGTGGAATTACTTTCTTTTTTACATGTGATATAATCAACAAAATTAAGATAGGATCGATAAGATTAAGGAAAATAATTAAAATTAATGTAAGACGAATATATGAATACAATCTTGTCTAGTTTTCAAATTTAAAGTTTACATTTTTAGGAGTCAAGGATCCGAATAAGATGTTCTGTATTTGGAATCAGTCTTCCAAAAAGAGGAGACATGAATAGCATGGTAAGAACAGAGGCTGTTAGTTGTGAGTTAGCTAAGAACAGAGAGCATGCCCTACTCATCATCTGCTCCCTAGCTTCTTCTATAGAGTCCAGCTAGTACATGCTTAACAGACTTTTGGAAAAGAAGGAAAATGAGATTTCTGAAGATCAGCTAACACGTAAGCCATCTGAGGATGGTGTAATCCCCAAGTGAAGGGGAAAAGAGGCATTTCATGCATGCTGGGGAGAAATCAGCTACTCAGATATGCCGGTATAATTATTTCATTATAAGAAGTACACCTAAATATAGGGTCTTTCTAGTTTAAATAAGGTATCATATCAATTTCGATTCCATATGCAAAACTAGCAAGTGTGAAAAAGCAAGGTGCATTTAATGGTAGGATAGGAGTTCTGTAGATTTATCTGATGTGTAGAGAAAAATAGCTAGTGATAAGGCCCAGCAGACAAAGAGAAAACAGGCAAAAAGTTTATATTTTATTTTGTACTCCATGAAGAGCCATTGTCAAGTTTTAAGCAAGGAGAGTGGCATGATAAGGTTTATATTTTAGAATGATCAGTTAATGGCCATGAGGAAGATGAATTGGAACTGGGGCCCAGCTGAGTCCAATAGGCCACTTCAGGAAGCTATGACAATACTTCTGCAAACCCCTCACTTGTAATATTTTCCTAAAGCTGTTGTCACTCTCCAGTCCCACATCATTGTTTCTCTTTTGTTGCAAAACTTCTTTCTCTTCTCTCCAGTCTGCCGTTTATACTTATCCCTACCTGATATCATGAATTTATCTGCTTATGTTTTTCAAGTAGCTACTGTTTTTTTCACCTGTCTCTCCAACTTTGTACCAAAGTAGAAATAAAGAGCAAATATATATGCAGAGGGATTCAAATTTAGGTCTGTTTGTACTCTCACTATCTTATATTGCCTCTACCCAGACATAGTATTGGTTAATGACATGTTTTTAAAAATGCAAAGTTTAGGAAGTATTCACATTGTTTAATCTATTTCAAAGATTTCGTATTTTTATATTTTGTTCTCTACACATAAGTGCTATACTTGACTCTTGGTTTTCCTGGAGGTCAAAATTTTAAAGTTAAAAGAAGAGTGCTATAATCTCCTATTTAATTTAGCACTTTGGATTTTACCCAGAAGCACTTTGCCTCAGAGAGGAGCCCACAAGTTCTAAGAACCTACAACACTCACAGCCCCCTTCTCAAAAATGTGGCCCCAAGCTGTTCTGTTCACCTAAAAATGCCAACACTCCTGCCCTGGGAATCCCCCTGTGTACAAACTTGATTGACAAAAAAGGTCATTTCCCTCTAAGGTGGCTTTGCATGTAACTCTGCCCAAGAGGAATACTCCATATTAGATAAGTTGGAGAAAAAATGAGAGCATTCAGGAGAGAGCTATGGTATATTCAAGGCAAGAAAATTTCTGAGACCTAGAGTGATTGCATAGTGCAATCACATAGAGTGATTGAAGAGATGATTATTTGTTCTATCTCATTTCCCTTCCTTTGCATATAGCTAGAAAAAGCCCATCACTAAAGGTAATCTGTGTCTGTCTATACCCGCTATCCTAATCTTTCCAAATAATTCATGTATAATTCACGTTCTGCAGTGAAGATCACAGAGGTATTATCTCAATTTCACAGATAGGTGAATGGTGACTGAGAAACAATTATGGCCAGTTGCACTTGCTGCTAAATTGGGACTTAAGAGGTTTCTAACAACCAGTCAGTTTTCACTTTGGACAGATCACTTAACCACTCTTAGTCTGTTTCTTCCTCTTTGGAATGAGAATATTAATTGTTCTTAGCTCAACAGGTTGTTGTGAGGAATAAAAGGGAAAATACATGCCAAGTGCTCGGAACATTGTGTACTGACACATAAGAGCTTAATAAATGCCAGCTATTATTTTGTTAACCGTGAGTGATGCAGGGGGTGCTCCAATGAAGGAAGGAAAGCCCCCTGAACTTGATGAGTGTGCCCTTGGTTTTGTGGTGAAAAGAATTTGACAATGACCCAACTAGTGATAGAAAGTTTATTGAGAGAGAGACAACAGATTCTACTCCACAGACAGAGTAGGCGTTCTTTCCCGACTAGAAGGGGCAACAAATTATGAGGCAATGATAACATTTTGAACATTTTTGAAATGTTCAAAAAAATCACACGTGACCAGCATTGTCTTGAGGTCAGGCCATAAAGGTTAATTATAGATTACTATTACAGAAAGGTAAACACAAGCAGTTTATAAGGCATTTAGTTGAGTAATTCATCCATCCTTGGGTGGTCATGGGCCAGTGATTTGCTGGCGACTTCCTTGTTCAGGGAGGTTAGGGTCTTGTGTCAGTCAAAAGGGCTGCACTCTCGACCTACCTTAATGTAGTACTAATGTACTACATTATAATTGCATGAGTTATCTACCCTCAAAAATCTAGTAATAGATGGAACCAGAATCATCCCTATTATTTCTAGTCTAGCACCATAATACCATAGTGTTAATATCATGCTAAGTATTTATCATAGGAATACTAAAAAGCACTCACAGTGTTTGCGATAATATAAAATAAAAAACAATTTACCTAAATCTTCACAACTATAAAGTAAATCTGAGATGCCCTATAGAATAACAATATACCTACATTATAAAAGGGTTAACTTAGGCCAGGTGCGGTGGCTCATGCTTATAATCCTAGCATTCTGGGAGGCCGAGGCAGGTGGACTGCCTGAGCTCAGGAGTTTAAGATGGGCCTGAGCCAGAGAAAGACCTCATCTCTACAAAAAAAGCCAGGTGTTGTAACCGGCACCTGTAGTCCCAGCTACTTAGGAGGCTGAGGCAAGACAATCGCTTAAGCCCAGGAGTTTGAGGTTGCTGTGACCTGTGATGCCACAGCACCCTACCAAGGGCAAAAAAAGTGAGACACTGTCTTCAAAAAAAAAAAGTGTTAACTTAATTAGTGGCTGATAGAAAATATTAAGTTGCTTAAGAGAAGATTGGAATATTCTATATACATAGCTTATTTCTGAGCATAATATTTTAGAATATAAGCTAATAACTTTTGATGTCTCCATTTGTACTTTATAATATTAAAAAAGCTGGATCTGACATTTCTAAAAAAAAAAGTTTATTATCATGGTGTACAGTGCAATCATTAATTAGTAATTTTATGTTTCTGTATGAATACCATTCAACAGACTTGGTTAAAATTTAAGATATGAATAAATAAAATGTACCATTTCCATAAAATGGAATATTATTTGGCCAAAAAAATGAAAGCTCTGGTCGCATATGCCAGAGGTGGCAGGTTCAAACCCAGCCCTTGCAAAAACTGCAAAAAAATAAAATAAAATAAGATGAAATAAAATAAAAAGTACTGATACATGCTACACATGCACAAACCTTGAAAGCATTATGCCAAGTGAAATCAGCCACAAACTCCCACATATTCTACAATTCCATTTATATGAAAATTCATGATATGATTGAGATAAGAGCAGAATAGTGGCTGCCTGAGTCTGGAGATGAGTATTAGAAGTGATGATTATGGGTACAAGAGTAATTTCCAGCTGATGAAGTTTCTAATCGTAAATTGTCGTGATGGCCACTGTGAATATACTAAAACTATTAAATTGTATACTTTAAAGGGGTGAATAGTGTGGTATATAGTGCTTTTGCTATTGACACACAATGCTATATATCAAGCCATCTCCAAACTCCATATTTTACAACACTTAGCATTTATTTCTTGCTACTAGGTGGACAGTTTGACTGGAGTAGCTCTGTTTTAGGCTTTGGATCAACTGTAAGTCTATGCTACACTTCTCAGGCTGGATGGTCAGCAGCTATCTGGAGTAGGTTTTTCTCCCTGCGGAAATTAGAACTTGCCAGGAGGCTAAATAGAACCATAGGATACTTCTTAAGGCTAATTCCAGAACCAGCACACTGTCACTTCCAGTCACATTCCATTAGTCAAAGCAAATTTCTAGTCAAGTCTAGCATTAATGGAATGAGGAAATATTCTTCTTTCAGAAGGGAAGGGAAAGGGAACGAATATTTGTGAAAATTGATTGAATCCACTTAATTTAACAGTATTTTTATAATGAAACCTAATGTAATTACTACTGTGTGTGTGTCTATGTGTATGCACATGTGTTCAGTGCCTGCCAGTCTGGCTTCCAAAAGAAAAAATAAAGAAATGAAACTTTATTAAAAACAAGGACAACAATGTCACTCTACTTTGTGTTAGTAGTAAAGAAACTGAAATGCCAAAAAGCCATCCGGAAAATGTTCTCTCATCATAGCAATACTGTGCAGTTGAACTAAGAATCACCATCAGCTAAAACAGGGAAGGGATGCCAACATGCCTTGCAGTGTTGCAGGTGGTCCTGAATGTTGGAACTCTAAATTTAGAGTTCTCCACAGTAGTAGGGCTCTAAGGCCTAGCAGAGGGGCAGGTGGCATCTGGGAGCTGGTCCAGTGAGTAGCCAAACAGGATATTGTTCACATTTATAAAACAAGCTTTGTAGCACCACAACTGTACTTCATGATTTCAGAGCCATTCAGTGACCAAAGAAGCCAGAGTTTCAAACCAACGCCCATCTTCCCAAACAAAATGGTTAATCAAAATCCAATCCTTATTTCTACTTCAGAATCAATATTTGTCTAATTCAGAGATCCTCTGATTTCCCTTAAAAATGCCTATGTTTGTGCCTAAAACAATCTGCTGCTCAAAATTTCAGAGATTTAATTTTTCAAGATTAATTTGAACAGGACTCATTCATGAACAATAATAAGAACATTGCAACAGCTGAATTCCAAACATCTCTGAATGGTGCTGATTCAGCTAATGGTAACTTTACATTGAGGGCAAATGTTGCCTGCTTTTAACAGCACAGACTTTGCATGGATGGTCCTAATTCTAGCAATTCTGATAGCTGTAAAGAAAAAAAAAAAAAACCCTCTCTTCAGCTATGTGACATTGGACAGGATATAGATTTTTGAACAGTTTGCTGTCCAGATGCTAAATGGTGATATGTTGTCCGATCCTACAGCTGGGTGGCTTACAAAATAAGGATCTGTCCTTTATGCTCTAACACTGTGGTAGAAATCCATCTCAGCCTCTGCTGAGTCCCAAGAGGACAGATGTCTACATATAATTATATACAATTGGGCACAGTCAGTGGCTTCATTCGGGAGAGACCTAGCTCTGATCTTTGCTGGAGCTTCAATGACTCCTGAACCATGAAGGAGGTGGTCATGCCAGGTCAGGATTTATTATGGAAACAGAGAGTTTGAAGCGACTGACATTGGAGCTGACAGCAAGACAGTTGACTTGTGGCGGAAGGACTTTATCCATGGAGCCTGCATGTCTGGAATGCAGAGAACCTACCTGAATGGTTTCTTCTAATACTCAAAGGGAAAAAGAACGGAAAAAAGAATTCCTTGACTTCGCTAGCAACTTTCCTTTTCTTTAATATTCAGCATAAGCCACTCAGAAATTCTATTCTGCTCTTTGCAAGGATACACTAAGGAAAAGATTGTGAATTCTAATAAAACCAAGGGTAAGCTACTTGAGCTTTAACAAAGCAGCATTACTTTACTAGGCTGAATGTTTATACAACTCACTGTAGACTTCGGCAATTTAGCCCACTAACATATTGTGCTGCCAGATTATGTTCAGCTATAAAGATAACTTCTGTGGCACTCCTTACCCCTTGTAAGAAACCTTATTGTATGCCAAGACACCAAGATAACATAACAGAAAACTGTGGAGTTTTTCACATAATCTAAAAGAAATATAGTCTGTGTATTGTGATAAAGGATGAGCATATAAACTGTAGAGAAATGTATACATTCATGTTATTACCTTTCTTTTTTATGGTTTATGTTTTGTATTTATTTTGTGCTTATTAATGTGGGGATACAAACAAATACATTCCATAGTTTGCATTTGTAAGGTTAAAGTACAATTGGTAGGAATGTCCCACACCCAGGTAGTGTGCCACGTACCTGTGCAATGTACCTATTGAGTGGGAATTTATCCAACCCCTCTCTGCTTCTTCCACTGCTTGAATTTCATTGAGTTTTTCTCTCATGTGAGCATGTAGGTTTTAATCTATTAGTTTCAATTTAGTAAGGGGTACATGTCTTGTTTGTTTTTCCAATCTTGTAATACTTCAGAGAATGGTTTCCAGTTCCATCCAGGTTGTTGCAAAATACACACAATCCCCATCTTTTTATGGCTGAATAATATTCCATGGCGTATTTACACCACAATTTATTAATCCATTCCTGTTTTGATCAGCACTTGGGTTGTTTTCACATGTCTGCAATTACAAATTGTGTGTCTATAAACATTTAGTGCAAGTATCTTTACCATGGTAGAATGCCTCTTTTTCCTCTGGGTAAATACTTAGTCATGGTATTGTAAAATCAAATGGTTAAGTCAACATTTAGCATTTGGAGGAATCTCCATATTGCCTTCTGTAGAGCATACTCCCAGGCTGCAGTCCCACCAACAGTGAGTGTTTCTTTTTCTTCATATCTATGCAAGTATCTATTGTTTTAGGACTATTTAGATGACATCTCAGTGTTTTTTTTGTTTTGTTTTGTTTTTTTTTTTGAGACAGAGCCTCAAGCTGAGCCCCTGGGTAGAGTGCCATGGCTTCACTGCTCACAGCAACCTCCAACTCCTGGGCTCAAGCGAGTCTCCTGCCTCAGCCTCCCAAGTAGCTGGGAAAACAGGCACCCGCCACAACGCCGGGCTATTTTTTGGTTGCAGCCATTATTGTTGTTTGGCGGGTACGGGCTGGATTTGAACCTGCCACCTTGGGTGTACATGGCTGGCGTCTTAGCCACTTGAGCCACAGGCGCCAAGCCACTCAGTGTGGTTTTGATTTGTATTTCTGTGATGATTAGAGATGATGAGCACTATTTCATATGTTAATTGGCCATTAATATATCTTCATAAGAAAATTTCCTGTTCATGTCTCTTGCCCACTTTTTATGGGGTTATTTGATTTTTTCTTGTTGATTTGCTTGAATTGCTTGCACATTCTGGTTATCAGCCCTTTCTTGGATGGGGAGCATGCAAATATTTTCTCCCATTCTGTACACTGTCTTTTTGCTTTGCTGATTGTGTCCTTCTCTATGCAGAAACTCTTTAACTCGATCAGGTCTCATGCTTTTGTCTTTTGTGAGTTAACTTTTGTAAGGGGTAAGAGGTGTGGGTTCAGTTTCAGTCTTTTACATATGGCTAGCCAGTTCTCCCAGCACCATTTTTTGAGTAGGGAATATTTTCACCCGTGTATGCTTTCATTTGCTTTGTCAAAGATCAGATGGCAGTATGAGGCTGACTTCATCTCTAGATTCCCTATTCTGTTCCAAGTGTCTATGTCTCTATTTTTATGCCAGTTCCATGCTGTTTTGATTGCTACAGACTTGTAAAATAGTCTTTAGTCTGGGAAAGTGATGCCTCCAGATTTGTTCTTATTTTGTATAAAAGCATTGCCTATTTAGGTTTTTTTTTTTCTGATTCTGTATCAAAGAACTATTTTTTCAAGATCTAAAAAGTATTACATTGAAAATTTAATTGGATTTTAAACACACCTGTTGATCACTTTCAGTAGTATAGACACAACAATGCTGATTCTGCTGATCCATGAGCATGATATACTCCTTCTATCATTGACATCTTACACAATTTATTTTCTCAGAATTTAATAGTTCCCTCTAGAGAGATCTTTCACATCCTTTGTTAAATATATTCCAAGGGATTTTATTTTCTTTGATGCCACAGTGAAGGATATTCTGTCTTTGACTTGATTCACACCTTGACTGCTATTAGTGTATATGAAGACTACAGATTTGTGTATATTAATTTTATATCCTGAGACATTACTGCATGTCTTTATCAGTTCCAAGAGTCTCTTCGTTGAATCTTTGGGATTTTCTAGGGATAAGATCATGTCATTCACAAAGAGATAGTTTGACCTCTTCTATCCCCATTTAGAAAACCTGAATATTCTCTTCTTTGATTGCTTTGGCTTGGACTTCCAACTCTATGTTGAATAGTAGTGGTGATAGTGGAGAACCTTATCTGGGTCCTGCTTTAGGCAGAAACATTTTGGTTTTTCTCCATTCAATATGATGTTGGGTGTGCGTTTATTTTAGATGACTTTTATCAGTTTTAGGAATATCCCATCTATGCTAATTTTCTTGTGTTCTTATCAAAAAAAAGACATGGGATTTTGTCAAATGCTTTCTCTGCATCTGTTGAGAGGATCATATGGTTTTCCTTTTTACTTCTGTTTCTGTAGTGAGTTACATTTATAGATTTTATTGAATCAGCCTTGCAACCCAGGGGTGAAGCCCACTTTTTTGTAATGACTTTTTTTTTTT